>NC_081424.1:26555707-26824049 GCF_949786415.1 Peromyscus eremicus | reverse complement strand
TTGTCTTAGTTCTGCCTACATGGATGAACACAAAAATTAAGAAGGCCTGAAGTGAATCAGAGATCTTCCACACAGGTGTTCTTCTTCATAAACTTTCTCTTTCCTTCATATACAAGACGCTAAGCCTTCTATCAGTTACATCCCTGACATTCAACAAACCAAACAAAACAAAAAGACCCTAAGCATAGAGCCTAATTCCCTGGTGCACCCACACTTGTTGATACTTTCCTCCAGGTGGTTCACTAACTATAAACTTAGGTGAGGAATATATTTCTATCACTTTAGTGATAATATTAATAAAGGTTAAATATTAATCCTTAATTAAGAAGGAAGCTGTTAATTAAGGTAACTATATTTATTATTTGAGAATCTTAAATGTCAAAATTCAAATAAACAAAAAGGAAACTCAACCTTAATGGAAACTGTACTTCTAATACTCTGTGTAGCTACAAAAACAAAAATATATTCCACAATTTAATGTTTAAGGAAACAAATTGACAGAAACAACAGAAAAAAATAAGCATGTATTTTCAATTTGTGATTTTTGCCACATCTAAGTAATTTATGATTTTGTTTCTTGTAGGTCTTTTGGAAAGAATGAAAACTAATGTAGTAAGTTCAATTTAGAATAATTAATGGTTAATGAGAACATTGTTTCAATTATAAAATATACATAATGGGAAGATAAAAATAAAATACATTTTCTCAGCCAAAGAAAAACACAAGAAGATATATAGAGCATTAATTTTAGAGCATGAAGTTAAAATCCTCACAGTGGAAAGAAAATTTATAATACATCATAAATGTTTTTCTCATGTGTGTGTACACACATATATGTATATATACTTTTATTTGTTTATTTTTCATCTTTCAAAAATGAGCTCAAGTGGGATCTCCCACTCACCCAAGCTCTCTTTCCCTCGGAAAAAGAAAAGAACAAATTCCGAGAGAAGCACTAATCTTTTGCAAGTGTGAGCTGTGATTATAATGCTTTTGATATTTGTTATTGTGGAAAACAGTCCACTTTCTTAAAAATCATGGCCAAGTGTGTTCAGAATAATGATTGTAACTCCAAGGTGAAATTTGGGAGTTAGTTCAGATCCAATAGAGTTGTAAACCAAGGAAAAAACAATAAAAACAGAGCATAAATGATTCTAACAAAATCCAAACTTCTCTCTTTGAAGAAAGCAACAGAGAGGGAGAACAAGGAATAGGAGACCATGGTAAATGAAGACCACATGAGAATAGGAAGAAACAAAGTGCTAGAGAGGCCCACAGAAATCCACAAAGATACCCCCACAACAGACTGCTGGCAATGGTCGAGAGACAATCCGAACTGACCTACTCTGGTGATGGGATGGCCAAACACCCTAATTGTCGTGCTAGAAACCTCATCCAACTACTGATGGATCTGGAGGCAGAGATCCATGACTAGGCCCCAGGTGTATCTCTGGGAGTCCAATTAGCGAGAATGAGGAGGGTTTATATGAGAGAGAATTGTTGAGACCAAGGTCGGATAAAGCACAGAGACAAATAGCCAAACAAACGGAAACACATGAAATATGAACCAATGGCTGAGGGGTCACCAACTGGATCAGGCCCTCTGAGTGGGTGAGACAGTTGATTGGCCTGATCTGTTTGGGAGGCATCCAGGCAGTGGGACCGGGTCCTGTGCTCATTGCATGAGTTGGCTGTTTGAAACCTGGGGCCTATGCAGGGTCCCTTGGCTCAGCATGGGAGGAGGGGACTGGACCTACCTGGACTGAGTCCACCAGGTTGATCTCAGTCTGTGGGGAAGGCTTTGCCCTGGAGGAGATTGGAATGGGGGGCGGGCTGGGGGGAAGGTGAGGGGGGCGGGAGGGGGGAGAACAAGGGAATCTGTGGCTGATATGTAGAACTGAATTGTATTGCAAAATAAAAATTAAAAAAAAAAAAATGAGCTCAAGTAATAAGAGAGTTTATGAAGACCAAATTCAACACTTTGGATAACGCATCTTAAAGTGTCTCCAAAATATTTAGAGCCACATGTCCACAGAATTGTCTCATGAATAATTTCGCCATCATTATTTTCTTATAGATTTTTATATTTCTAGATGGAAAGAATTTGAATAAAATCCCTTTGAGTGTCTCAATTCAGAAATATAAGAAAAAAGTTTTGTGGTGTAGTGGTGGCATTCTCCTTTAATCCCAGCAGCTGGGAGAGGGAGGCAGGTGAATCTCTGTGAATTCAAGGCCAGCCTGGTCTACAGAATGAGTTCCAGGACATCCAAGTCTACACACAGAGAAATCCTGTCTTGAAACCTACCTTCCACAAAAGAAGAAAACAGGAAAAAGAAACAAAGTTTCAATGTAAATATCAATTGAAATTATACAGAGAACAACTGTCTGTGGGGCACCCGTGCCCAGTTGATACATACAGAACATAACCGCTAAGACTCAGGGAACATCAAGGAAAGGGATGCATGAAGGTTGTAAGAACCAGATGACATCCACTATGAGACAATGTCTTCTATATATGACAGAGAGCTAAACCTATAAATTTGAGTAATACGGTTGCCTAAATAAAGTTTGCATGATGACAACACCAGCAAAAACACTACCATGGATAGGGGAAATCTACAAAGGCTCCCACCCTGGATGAAGAGTTAGAAGCCATTAAAGGCACCTGAGAGAAAGACAATCCCTCTTCTCATGGACAAAGCCTGATGATAGGTTTCCAATTGAAAGTGGTCATCTCTAAACACATATACATATGAACAACACTAAATGGCCTCAGCAGGTTCATAAATGTGTATGTGTGTGTGTGTGTTTGTTTCTTAATTTTTTTGTTTGTTTTTCGAGACAGGGTTTCTCTGTGTAGCTTTGCACATTTCTTGGAACTCACTCTATAGCCTGGGCTGGCCTCAAACTCACAGAGATCCACCTGGCTCTGCCTCCCGAGTGCGGGGATTAAAGGAGTGTACCACCACCGCCTGGCTTGTTTCTTAATTTTTATATGTTTATATATGTGTATATTATATATACATGTATTTAATTAATAATATTATTAAATATATTTTTATTTATATATAAATATATATTTATAAAGAGTCCATGAATTTGAGAGGGAGTAGGGAGGCACGAGAGGGGTTCAAGGAAGGATAAAGTGGGGGAAATGATGTAATTATATTTCAATTAAATAAAAAGAGGTCATGAAGTTGAAAGAGAGAGGTAGGGATGTGGGAGAAGTTGGAGAGAAGAGAGTGGAAATTATATATACTACTTATGTACAAAGTTATCAAAAATAATAAATTAATTTTTTTAAAAAGAAAAATTCTGACCAATAAACATTTAAAAAATATATAAAATTGACCTGAATTGTATCTTTATTTTGCTACTTAAACATTTTAGACTATGAGAATAGAAAAGGGTCATGTGGAGTAAAAGAATTCATAGAATGAATACCTTGGATCCAAGAGTTCAAAATAAATTTCCACACACTATTTTTAAATACTTCAGGTATGACCTTACTACATATTAATTGAGATTTGATTGTGAGCCTAGCCTTTAACGGCTGATTTGAGTTAACAAGGGTAAAAATAGAAGTTAATCTTCATGTCTTGAATGAATATTAAGATCAAATAAAGGAAATGATCAGGTAAGCATAGAACGTGAATTAAAATGTGCTCATGGAAATGGCAAGGAGAGGAAGAGAAGCGGAGAAGGGAAGGAAAGGGAAGGCAAGATCGGGGGAGGGGAGGGAGGAGGAAGGGAGGAGAGGAGAGGAGAAATTGTAGATGGAAGACCTAAAATCTACCTGGGCTGTGACATAACTAAAAAATTAAAGAAAGTTTCATACTTTACAGGAGAGGTTGACTTCTGTCTTAGTTAGGGTTTTTAAGCTGTTAACAGATGACATGACCATTGCAACTCTTATAAAGGAGAACATTTCATTGGGGCTGGCTTACACTTGAGAGTTTTAGTCCATTATTGTCCTGGTGGGAAGCTTAGTGCCACATAGGCAAACATGAAGTTGGAGAGGTAGCTGAGAATTCTACATCTCGATCAATCATTAGCAGACAGCACAAAGAGAGAGCCTGGGCCTGGGCCTGGCTCAAGCATGTGAACCTCAAAGCCCACCCCAAATGACACACACACTTCCTCCAACAAAACCACATCTTTTCACAGTACCACTCCCTATGAGCCTATGGGGGTTATTTCCACTCAATCCACCATACCTTCAATGTGTAATTAAACAATGAGCTAGAATTTCTTAGGTAGTTGTGGTATGTTGTGGAATACTCCTTTATACTGTGTCAAGATATGTCACTGTAGTTGGTTTAATAAAAAGCTAAATGGACAACAGTTAGGCAGGATTTGGGGGGGCAGAGAGAACACTAGGGGGAAAAGGTGGAGTCGCCAGCCAGATGGAGAGGAAGCAACATGGGTTTTAAAAAATAAAGATAACTAAGCCACCCAAAAGAATGTAGATTAAAAGATTTGGGTTAATTTAATTTATAGGAACTAATTAGGAAGAAGCAAGCCTAAGCTATTGGCTGAGCTGTCAAAATTAATAAGAATGTGGTTATGCGGGAACTGGCAAGTGGAACAAAAAAGTCCTCCTACAATTAGCTATTGGGGAATATTATTTTAAGATGAGTTACATTTGTTTATGCTGTAGATATTAAACATTTGTTTAATGACACAAAGACATGTTGCATTCTTTTATGTTGCATTTGTTTTAACTCTGTGAAGCTGTCTCTAAAATATCTGATGGTCTAATAAAGAACTGAATGGCCAATAGTGATGTAGAAGAAAGGATAAGCAGGGCTGGCAGTCAGATAGAGTAAATAGAAGGATAAATCTGGGAGAAACAAGGAAAAGGAGCAAGAAAAAGAAGAGAGGAGGACATCAGGGGCAAGCCACACAACCACACAGCCAGCCACAGAGTAAGAGTAAAAGTAAGCTATACAGAAGAAAGAAAAGGAAAAAGCCCAGAGGCAAAAGGTAGATGGGATCATTTAAAATTAAGAAAAGCTGGCAAGAAACAAACCAAGCTAAGGCCGGACATTTACAATTAAGAATAAGCCTTCATAGGTGATATATTTGGGAGCAGGGTGGTGGGTCCCCAAAACACCAAAACCAAAGAGTAAAAAACGACCAAGAAAAACTGACACCCAAAGTCTGGCCACATATATCCACATAAGACCTGAGAAAGCTTAAAAAAAAAAAAAAAAAAGGTTCTAAACACACAAAAACTAAGCCAAATACAGCTTCCTAGTCTCATGTCTCTCATGCCAGCTGCAGTACACAGACACATCTCTAGGCAGCTGCCTGCATGCTTGAGCCACAAGGGCACCATAATCTAAGGTTTTGTTTATGCAGACAGAAAAGGTTACAGATACACAGTAAAGAAGGTTTAGATGGAAAAAAAAAAAACCTCAGAACAGGTTTCAGTGTGTTTAACAATGTGTGTAGGCGTAAGAAAAAAATGGGTATAGACAGTCATAGAAAAAAAAGTTTAAAAATAATGGAGTAAAGTCTTTAAAGAAAGAGTAAAGTAATAAAGAATGAGCCATATAGAAATAGAAAATACTCAGGAAGTCTGCATACTGTGTGTTATTGTGTTGTCTTTAAACTTTTGATTGCTAATGAACAAACAATAGTTATTAAGAGACATGGATTATGGAAACTGCTAAATTAAACCAACCTATATATTTTTAAAATGTCTTAACCTCAAATGGAAGTTGGACAATGTGTTGCGTTGGGGGAAAGGTTATTTCCTGTGGAAACAAAAGGCTGTGGATTCCTTCCATATTAGTAGATAACAGATTTGACTGGGGGAGACCTCCTGAGTATCTTGGCTGCAGACATGAGTGAGAAAGCCAAAAAAAAAAAAAAAACTACAGGACAGGTGACATGTATGCTGATCCCTTGACATAGGAACAGCTCTGAGATGAGATGAGACATGATAAATCTTGTTGGGTACAGAGTCTTCATGACTTATTATTACATGCCATCCTTTTATATGGCATGGATAGAGATTTATATTATAATTTGATTATACAGTCCAAATGGACTTATAAAGTTGGCAGATGCCTTTTACCTGTTCAAACATAAAACAAACAAAAAATGCATCTTTAACTGACTTGTGCACACAGCACATTCCATACTTGTGTTAATGCAATGTTACCTTTGAAATTTTATATACTTTCAGAGCAAGGGGACCAGACACCAATGAAAATGGATGGGCCAAGTGATCCAGCCTCTCAGAGTGCCTTTGTTGCAGCTTCCCCGGAGTTCTGCATCCAAAATATCATCAAGGCAGCAGGCTGAGATAGTCCATCCTCAAAGACTTCACTAGTCAGGACTTCAGATAAGCTTTGCACTTTCCCATTGCACAGAGACTAAACAACAAATAATACAGCTAACTCTCCCAGGACTTGACCATTATCCCAAATTTCTCAGGGTCTTCTAAAGATGCCAGCAACCCCAGACAACAGGAAGCAGTCTAGAGAACACAGTAACCACATTCCTAAGAGGTGGAGTAGATGACTGTTGGTCATTCAGTGGGTTCTAGATGTTTGCATCACTTAGGGGCTGGTTACAAGTTGTTGTTGGTCATGGTCAGGAAAAAAGTTAAACAAAGGAGTTAGATTCAAGAATCTCTTTCTGAAGGAAAAAGGGGTGATGTAGTATAGAAATAATCAGATAAAGGGGTAGATTTCTGAATCTACTTTTAAACAACCACTAGTCACAAATATTTTACATTGGAATATATTTTTGCATATTGATACAAATTTAAGGATATTTTTGTTATACTGTATATATATTTCTATTCTTGTTTAAGGTATTGTACCTATGCAGCTCATTTAAAAAGGTTATGTAAAGTCTTAGTCTTTAAAAGCTCTTTGGATAATAAATACAGGTTAATAGTTAATCATCTATAACTATCAAACTTATAGTCATGTTAGGTATGTTTTCAAGGTCATATGGGGATATATATTTTAGGTGATCTTCAAACACTTCAAAGATCTACAGAATATGGCATTTAAAATGTTTTAACAATATAAGGCTTTTCATGAGAATGAGATAGGTCTTCTCTTGGTAGCACCAATTTATTTCATAGAAGATGATGGGCATCAAAGAAACTCCATATAGAGTTTTCTTTCAATGTGAAAAAAACTAGCCATTTGGGCAAGGGCTACCCTTGCCTTGACTGCTGACAGTATACTATACAAACTGGACAAGCAAGACACAAAAAAAGTCAACTGCCAAACTTTGCCAAGACAAGGTAAGACAGTCCTTCAAAACTCCTGCTTTATGGGAAAGTCTGTCAGATGTTCTAGGTCTGTAGGCCTAAGATGATGCCCCAACATTGCAGAAGAACCTTGGGTGACTGTACAAGCAGCCAGATATCTCTGTCATTTTGGAAGTGGTTTGCACTGTACCTCCTGTTTACTCAGGTGATATTAAATCCTTTCAGGGTCTTTGATGGAGTTGAAGACTAGGTAGTTATAGTTGCAGGGGTTTTTTAGTTATAATAGAAGATAAATTAGGTACAGAGCTTTAGACTCATCAACACAGAACAAATAATGGAGTATTTTCTCCAAATATGCCAAATACAGATGAACTGAACGTTGTAAATGTAATTCTTACCTGATAATTGTTCTTAGTGTTTATAGTTTTATTATGTTAGAGTTAAAACCTTTTGTTTTTGTTTAGACAAAAAGTGGGGAATGTTGTGGAATATCCCTTTACACTGTGTGAAGATAGGTCACCATCATTGTTTAATAAAAAGCTAATGGCAAATAGCTAGGCATGATTTTGGGGGCAAAGAGAATGCTAGGAAGAAAAAAGGCAGAGATGCCAGCCAGATGGAAAGAAAGCAGCATGGATTTTATAGAATAAAGTTAGCCAAGCCACTTAAAAGGATGTAGATTAAAAGACATGGGTAAATTTTAAGTTATAAGAACTAGTTAGGAACAAGACTAAGCTATCAACCGAGCATCTATAATTAATAAAAAGTCTCTATGTGGTTATTTTGGAGCAGACAGAAGGGACAGAAAAATCTGCCTACCCTAATAATATAAAGCCTTCTAAGGACAGATCTGAGAAAGCAAAGTGCAATTGATAAGCAGGGAAATTAGTTTCACCTGATTGACTGCTGAGTGGAAATATACAGTCAAGAGCCACACAAGGAAGGGTAAAATATTTGGATATCCATCCTACACCTAATAGTTGAGCAAGTAAAGTCTTTTAAGCAAGAATAAAATACAACCCATTTTTTTTTTCAGATTAAGCATGAAAGTTTGTACTGATGCATACTGTTTATTTTTTAAATAAACTAGTATGGCAGCATCTCATCATTATAAAAAATATTTTCCTGTTAAAAGGGGGAAAAGCTGTAATGATTCATATTATAATTGATATTTTCTTTTGTAGAGTACAACATTCCAAACAAAAATAACTTTAAACTTTAAACTTTTAAACTTCAAACAAACATGTATTCTGTGACCGTTAATGTTTTGTATTTCTTTTCACTGTCCTATACAATTGCCATCATTATTTTATTTATAAACATAATGAATTTCTTTGTAGCTGAAATTCTTCATTAATTTGATCTAAAAATTGAAATTTGTGATCACAATCCAATCTAGGATAATCTTTGGTTATTATAATCAATTACAATTTCTCTTAACCAAAGTGAGATGACTTCAGTCAGAATATTTGTGCAAAATATTCAAATGGTAAAATGTAATAGCATAGCATTGGAAATAATAACTAGCATGTCTCCTTATGAAACTCTCCTGTTTCTACAATTATTATCTACATAATTATCTACATAATTCTGATAATTATGAAGCTTATGTTAAAAAAGCTCTACTTTATTAAAAAGTATATTCTTAAATGTAGATAAATATATACTGCTTATATAAATGTTACCATGTGATGTATCATTTGATCAGAATAAATCCTAAAGGAATATATATATAAAAAACTAGTGGGAGACCAGAAAAGAGTGAGTTGAATATAGCCTCCAGGGCTTTGAAACACATATTTTTGGCATCTAAAAGAAAGACAAAGTTATCTGTTCCTGCAGTACTTTGGTACAAATGTGTTTTACACACAAGGGTCATATATTTGTATTTTGCTCTATTGTAATGGATTAAGGCTGAGTCCCACAGCACTGTAATATTTGTATTGACAAATAGAAACCATATTTATTCTGAATGCATTCGTAACTAAGTGTACAATTCACAACTTTATCGCTTGTTTTATGAGTCCATTTGGCTTGGCACAGAAAAAAAAATAATTAATCAAGTCTGTAGATCTCAAAGCCTGGTCTTTATTTATGTTTAAACTGCTTATTTATTAACATTAAGCATCTCCCATTTGGTCTCCAAGAGACATACAGTTACATGGAAACAGCCTTGTTCAGTAGATGATTGCAGAACTACAGATGCCTTTTCCCAACACCGTCACAGCTGAGGAGGTCCAACCAAATGAAAAACAGTTCTGATGAAGTGAGAAACAGAAAAGCGGTACCATGCAGACGTTATTACATAATAAAATGCAGACCAGCACACATTTTCTAAAACTCTTTTTATTAAATTTATGTGAATCAAGAGGAAAGGGTGAAAAGTATATTTACTGATGATAAAAATATATATCTTGTCTAAGATAATTCCAGTCATTTCACCTAAAACATATTCTTTACGATGTTTCATTTTTCTCTTGCATCCTTTTTAGCTAGCTGTCATCAACTCCAAAGTTAAACTTCTAAAACATTTAATAAGGAAATCAAATTTGCAGGTGATATTTTCCCAAACAGGCAGTCTAATACCGGGTGATATAACAAAACACTTAAATGAACATTAGTAGGCTGTCCTCACTAATCCTACTCTTAAAACATTTTAGGTGAGTCATTTTAACCTGTTTCAGCAGTAATTTTAATACGAGTGTCTAGCATGCCCACTGGAAATGATGCCAGGCATGTAGTACATGAAATCACAAAATATGCTATCTTTGAAAATGTTCCAGACAAAATTGTACTCACAGCATTGTACTACTGGGAGATCAGCACCCTGATGGATTCTTAAATACAAGCAGATGTTTTTCCAAAACTACAAAATGCTAGAAGTATTGCTTATACTTCTGATGGAATGGACCAATGTAGAAATTCAGTATCAGTGATTTTAGCTTTTTAAAAGTAGTTTTAAGATTAAGGGGCCAGAGAAATGGCCCTGTGAGTGAGAGTGTGTACTGCTCTGGTACCCACATCCACTGCTTCACAACTTCTATATGCAAATCCAATGACTGGAGAACTGACCACTTTTTGTGACTTCTATGAGCACCTGTCCACACGTGCACATACTCACACACAGATGCACACAGACACACAGAGTTAAAAGTTTCCTTGTATGAGTATGTATGTACATGCGGGTGGGTGTCCCTGGAGTCCAGAGATGTCAGGTTCTACCGGATCTGGGTGGCAGATCTACCGGAACTTGGGTCCTCTGCAAGAGAAGTACACACTCTTAATCACTGAGCCATCTTACCACCCCTAAATAAAAGTATATCTTTTTTACTTGCGTATGTTGGGTGGTCTTATGCTGAAGAACTTCAAAAGTATGTACAGTTTTTCTTTTGCCTTAATTTTGTGAACTAAAAGCATTTCCCAGAAGTGATTACATTAAATTTTGTAGATATTAGTAAGGTGTCAAATGTCCTTGAAGAACATGTCTCCACAGGAAACTCAGGGATAAAATTAAATAAATAAATACACAAATAAATTATAAATAAGAAGACTAGAGAACAATATGACTTGTTTTCTAGGGATAAAATGACATCTAGATTGATGAAAATGACATCTAGATGGATAATTTTTGTTTATAAAATTTTAGAAGTCAAGAGAAACCTAATAAAAAATCTACATGTGAATTATCAAAACAAATACTGATATTGTGTCACATTTACTGGAGGTCCCATCAAAAAAAGTCAAATTTGAAAAAAAAAATTATTCATGTCCATTTTTTTACCGTTTTCCCCTATTCTTTGTATGTGTGCACAAGTATGTGTTTGTGTATACAAGTGTGCATATATGAGTGTAAAAAGACTAACCATGCATGCAGTTGTTTCGGCAAAAGTAATCAATCATCTCTAAGTGTTTATCTTGAATTTAACTCTCTCATGGAAGGGAAAATAACTTTCGTTCTTTTCATTTTCTCCATCGGTCTTTAAGCACATTATTGTCCTTAAACTGTACTCAATGTGTAGCACACACTTCAGTTCACCCCTACCATAGCTCCACAGAGTAGGTACTGTCTCCTTCATCTATGGGAAAATTGTGCTCCTGAGAATTTAGGTCACCCATGAGAAAGCCAATTAGTAATTAGTGGGATAGCTTAAATTCAAATTCAATGGTAACTCCAAAGTCAATTTTCCTAACCAATATTGCTCCAAGTTATCCAATAAATTAACTCAATATATTAGGACAAAAGGAACATAAAAGTGACTCCAATTAAGGCTGTTTAATTAAAATTCATCATAAATGAATAAAAGATTCATGTGAACCAAAGGCTGTGGAAGACATCTACAGCACTAACCAGTCTCCAGCCCTAAATGCCCTCCTGCTTTTTTGCACCACATCCAACGATGTTGCACAGGAATATAAATCTCTCACACAACCTGAGATACGACACTTTACATCTACATATATATATATATATATATATATATATATATATTATACGTTTACATTTATATATTTATAATTTACTCTTTACATCTTACATTTATATGCTATAAATTTTGCCATGATTTACATTTCTACAGTATTGACATTTACTCAGGTTAAGGTCAAAAAGGTGGCTATGCCCGATGTTGATTTGAAAGACGGCCATGTTTTTAATTTCTGTACAAGTGTTATTCTTCTGGAATAAAAACCTCCCTTTGATATACTCATTTATACTGCACCCATTGTATATCCTTTGTACTTTCTTCTGAGAGATAAGGAAAGATAAAAAACATATTATTACAATAAATGTTTCTATTATAAAGTTCAAAGAAACCTGGGTGATGTATTATAAAATTTTGTTGTTTTCTTTGCATTTCCAGATCATTTGAAGTGTTGTTTGTAAGATAACCATTTCTAGTCTCTGTCCTCAACCCCAAGGTAGTAAAATGAAGGTAAATCAAGCATTTAAAAAAAAAATAACAAGCTGAGGGCTGGAGAGATGATGGCTTGGAGGTTAGAAGCAGGCATTGGTCTTTGGAGGACCCGGCTTTGTTTTCTAGCCACCCACTACTGTCTAAAACTTCAGATCCAGAGGATCTGACAATCTCTTCTGACTCCACAGGCACTGCACTCACACACACACACACACACACACACACACACACACACATACACACACACACACACTCACACACACATGCACACATACACATACACACACACATGCACACATACACACACACATACACACACACATACACACACACATACACACACATACATACACACACATACACACACACACATACACACACACACATACACACACACATACACACACACACACATACACACACACACACACACACTTAAAAATAAACATGTAAAATATAACAACCAGATTCAGACTAAGTTCTGTATATGAGTAAATAAGTTATAAATAAAATTACCACTACTTTTTCTTAGACAACAAAATCAGATATGCATTCTACCCATGATTTGTGAACCTGGTACTTCATGCTTTGATATTTTACCCAATAATGTTGTTTATGACAAAAAATTGAAACAATCCCTCAAATGTGAGTGATTCAGTACTAAACCTGTAAGACCTTTCTTTCTACCTCTTCCTGACCCAGTAAACCAATCTCTATATTATCATTCTTATCAATGATTGAGCCTAAAGAAAGTGTACTCTGCAGAATCTCCTCCCAGGATCCTGAGTGATACAGAGGGTAGTTTCTTGTTCAAGAGTTGGAGGAGTGTGGAAAGCTTTTACTGCTGTAATTTGATATGGATCCTTTCTATAACAGCCTCTAAATATAGTGGCTTTCATCACAAACGTACACTTGGATGCAGCTGATGTTGGACTTTGAGCTACTACAAATCAAAATGTTAATGATGTCTCTGGAGTTGATGTAAAATTAAGATAAAACAGTACAATTATTCTGACATGATCTAGCCTGAGACACACAGTTGAAAGGTCAGAGAACAACCTGGGGTGAGCTGTCCTTCTTTACCATGTGGTACTGGGCTTCGAACTCTGCACTCAGTGTTGAAGGCAGCAGCTTTGCCCGGTAAGTCAATTCAATGGCCCATTGGAACTTAAAAAAAAAACAGAACTGAAAATTAGTCCTCAGTTGTGCAGAAATATGCATATCGTAACACTTAGAGAAAGAGGAAGAAATACTATGTTGAACAAAGTTAAGAGGCTCTTTATGTGCAATCGAATTCTAAACATGCCTAAATGTCAGCAGTGTAGTGTAGTAAATTTGATACAGTTTCAGCCAGTATGCAAACCACACTTGCAGTGGGTCCCATGCCCAGTAGTAGATGGCCAACACAAAACGAACTCAATGGTACCTGTATAGATATTTTTGTCTCATATTGCTTGGTTTGGGCATTTTTATCTTACTGGTCTTTTGCGTGTATATTTATGGTTTCCAATTTTATGTTTTTATAGTGTGGGTGTTGCATTTTAATTTTAATTTGTTTTGCTTTTTAATTCTGTTTTTTTTTATTTTTATTATTATTATTATTATTATTATTATTATTATTATTTTCCTAAAAGAGAAAGTGGAAGAAAGGTTTGCATTGAGTGGGTGTGGAGGTAGCAAGGATCTGAGAGGAGTTGGGAAACTGATCAGAATACACTTTACGGAAAAAAAAGAACTTGAGCATATACTGTAAAGGAATTTTCTTCTGGGACATCCAAAGATATGTGAATTTTTATGCGTTGCATGAAACAATGAAATGTACTATTTAATTAAGAGGAATAACTAAAACTCAACACAATAGTAAGAGAAAACTTACAGCTATTCATGGCCATCTCCAAAGACCTCCACTCATTAATCAGGATGATTGTTTTGTAACCAATTGCGAATACACGGAAATAATGAATTTTACATTTCAACTTTCTTTGTAGCAAAACTGAACTATATACTACTATTTCTTTACAAACACGAGATTTGTAAATAAAGAATCTTGGAAGCTAGAGAAATGGCTCAGCAGTTAAGGGCCTTGATCTCTTGTAAAACACCAGAGTTCAGGTCCCAGCACCCAGATGGTAGCTTATAATCATCTATAACTCCAGTTCTAGCCTCTGAGGGCACCAGGCACACATGTTGTACATTTCCATACATGCAGACAAAACAATGATGCACATAAATAAGAATAAATAAATATTTAAGAATAAAAATTTGAATGTGAACTTCAAAAAATAATTTATTCGAGAACAATAAAAAGCTAACATTTTTCATATTTTGCCATTCAGAGCCTACATTCTTTGATTTAAGAAAACTGCAAGCTTTTATTTCTTCATAAATAAATGTGTGATGTGCCTATAATGATCTTATAAGGCTGTGATTATTAAGCATCACCATATTAATTGAATATTGACATGCCATAAAGTACAAAATGTAGCCACTTCTAAACACCTATCCTCAAATCATAACTCTTTGTTTGATTGTAACAGATGCAATGTTCAGATCTGACTTCCCTATCATATTTGAATGTCAATTTCAATAGATAAAGCAGTAGTTGATAGTATTAAACCTATTAAAACTGATGTCTATCCACTAACTCTGTTGGGATATACCATCCAGTTACTAATCTCATCACTGTAACAAATACTGTCCTTTAACAGGTATTCCTCACTTTAAGATGAAACTAAACTTGGAAAAAAGTGAAAGCAAAGCCTCAGAAGATGTCTGCACACTCTAAGCAAAATTAGATGCTTGACAGGGTAAGCATGTGCTGGCCACACAACTCATCCATATGTCAAATTGAAACCATCCTTTCGTGAAGTGCAAACACTGATTGCTATGCATTCCTATAAGCAGAGGACTACAAACAGTACTGTAGCCTTCTCTGATCCTCCTCCACTTTTATGTAAAGTCCAAAATAAATGTATCAGTTAAAGGAAGCTTCTAAATTCAACTCAGAAGCAAACAGGAACTGGGAAGTGAAGAGGGGAGGAAGAACAAACTACGTAAAACTGAAAACAAATGAAAGTACACTGTGTTCAACTAGAAAGTATTGTTCACTAATGGGTAGAAAATGAGAAAACTTAATCATAGATGAACTCCACGTTTCATTCAAGCTGTGTATTTTATCCCTTTATTCTTCATCTGTCCTCCCTGAAGTAGTGGTCAAAACTGTTCATTCAGTCCAATGCAGCCAAAGCACTTCTTAATCCTTCTCAACTTGAGTGCCTTCAGGAGACCTGTAATCATAAAGTGATGGAGTCTTAGCTCTCTATCCGAGTTCCATCTCTCACATCTTCCCTTATTTCCTTTAATATACTGCAGCCGTACTGAATGTCTTTTAGATGCTTACTGGAACTGTGCACCTATAATAAAATACCCTGCCTGCCTGGAAAGCACTCTTTCTATAGAAGGTCACCTGGCTGACTTCTTTGTATATAAGTACTACTCAATCACAGATGAAGAAAGGTGTTTATCTTTCACTTCCTATATACTCCTATCATCTCCTAAGGTCACTTGTAATAAAGATAGGGTGAAGAGAGTAAAGATTTCAATCCAAACAATTCTACCTTCCCACTTTCTACCAAAGCATATACCTCATTGCCATTATGATACAGATCTAGCTACTTCTGACTTGTCTCAAGTAGATGCCATTGCTACCTTGCCATGTAGCCTCTATTTGAAGATGGTGATTAAGATACTTCTGGAGTACCCAGGCTGTGTTGGCATGCACCTTTAATCCCAGTACTCAGGCAGGCAGAGACAGGCAGATCACTGTGAGTTCAAGGTCAGCCTGGTCTATAGAGTGAGTTCCAGGATAGCTAGAGCTACACAGAGAAACCCTGTCTTGAAGAGAGAAACAAAAATACTTCTGGAGTGAAAAAAATCATACTACCACATGGGATAATGCCCACACACACATACTTTAGTCCTCTTTTAAAGTAAGCTAGAAAGAACATATAGTATACTTCAAAGGCTCTCAACAAAGCCATTGCATGACACTCCTTCCCTGTAGGAAAGATGTGTTCTTTGATGATCTGGAGCAGGTGATGAATGAGTAAAAACAGCACTCTGTGAATGTTTGAAGGGTTATAATCCAAAACTTTAGATGCTCTCCAAACTAAATAAGTAAAATATGTTCTTCACAGGCTTAACAAGACATGTCTTTCCAAAACATATAAGAAAAAATTATGACTAATTTCCATGTGAATTCAAGTCTGTGGTTGATATATTGTGCACCCCAATAAACTTATCTGGGGGTCAGAGAACAGAATAGCCACTATATTAAATATAGCTTTAGGCAGTGGTAGCACACGCCTTTAATCCTAGCATTCAGGAGGCAGAGATCCGTCTGGATCTCTGTGAGTTCAAAGCCACACTGGAAACAGCCAGGCATGGTGACTCACGCCTTTAATCCCAGGAGGTGATGGAAGGAAGCAGAAAGGTATATAAGGCGTGAGGACCAGGAACTGAAGCCTTTTTTTAAGCTTTTAGCTTTTAGCAACAGTTCAGCTGAGATCAATTTGGATGAGGATTCAGAGGCGTTCAATCTGAGGAAACAAGAGCAGCTGAGGAATTGACAAGCTGAGAGGTTGGATGTGGCCTGGTGTTTCTCTGATCTTTCAGCATTCACCCCAATACCTGGCCATGGATTTGTTTATAATAATAAGACCTTTTAAGATTCAAGTTACACAAGTCAATAAAAATTGCATTTAATCATTATTGGGCACTTATAAGCCCAATTTATAGCAATATTTGAGTAAGTAATATAGACAAATTGTGATTATTGAGATAAGACTGGTTCTTAGCCGGGCGGTGGTGGCGCACGCCTTTAATCCCAGCACTCGGGAGGCAGAGCCAGGCGCATCTCTGTGAGTTCGAGGCCAGCCTGGACTACCAAGTGAGTTCCAGGAAAGGCGCAAAGCTACACAGAGAAACCCTGTCTCGAAAAACCAAAAAAAAAAAAAAAAAAAAAAGACTGGTTCTTGATCTAAGTTACTCTGTATTACATAAAACAGTGACTTTTTCCATACTGTGCCTTGCCTTGAGAAAGTCCATTATACAAGCACCTTTTTCTTCCAGCCCTTACCAACCATGTTACCTAGTCATTCTTACCTCCCGCCGTGTGTGTGTGTGTGTGTGTGTGTGTGTGTGTGTGTGTGTGTGTGTGTGTGTTGAGAGGACCAAGCAGATGCCATAACAGGCTTCTCAGGCTTCTCTCAGAGATCAGGCCTCAATTTCAGTTTCCTGAGACTGAGCAAGCAGTTTCTTGGAGGGCCCTGAACAAAAGACAATCACTGATGCCCCTGTCCCCAATGACAGGGAGATAGGACACACCAAACCTGGGCCACTGAGACACCCCTCAAAGTCAGTATGTGCTAGACTAGCCAGCCTCCACTGCAGCTCAAGGACAAAGCCTGAGACTTGTCCAGGCCTGCCCCAAAATGGATAACTATAACCCCCAACTAACCCTAGCCAATTAAAAATTACTAACATGATTGCCACTCACATAAACCAATCCTGAGTCTGTTCCTATGTAATCTATAGACTCCAAGACCCTCCCCCTTGCTTTACCCCCCATAAAAACCCAGCCTTATTGCTAATTGGGGTCTCTCCTGCTCTGCTGCTGTTTTAGACAGACAGAGAGGCCTGAGTTAACTCAAAACAGTAAAAAGACTCTGCTTTTGCATTGGATTTGGACTCTTGGTGGTCTTTGGGACTCTGGGTGCAACAATGTGTACATGTGTAAGACTAACACGCATAGAATTCCCAATAAGCCCACAGGCTTCAACTCAGTTCAGTTCCTGCTGTTCATGTTGCCTATTCAACTGTTCACCCTTCCTGTTCACTCATCTGGACCTGGAGCTGCCATCCATTTGTCTGTCTGTTTTTGCATCTGTACCCAGTCCCAACCTTTTCTTTTGTCCCTACAAAAGGACTCAACTGTGAAGCATCACTATCAAGTCTGATACTTGTTGATAGGGAGCTGATACTGTTTCTTTAGTTAGATCTTGCCTGCACCTTGCTGGAGTTTACTATCTTACCAGCAGAGATATTTCAATCCCTGTTGTTTTCCCAGCTGTGGTTTCTTGAGCCCTTTGAATTGGCTTGTCTAATTAACTCTATGTGTGACATTCATAAATCAGAGAAAAAGCCACAGTTCTGAGACATATACTCTTAAGCATTTCTCCAATACATAAATGCATTTCACTCTTTAGACCACAGAACAATTTGAACCAGTGAAACCTCTGAGCCCTGCTCTCATTTCTAAGATGATTGCCCCATTCATTTAGTTGTTAGAAGGTTAAATTTAACTATTTCTTTTTAATCATCTTATTCATTGAGAACAGAATAGTCAGCTATCTATTGTAATGCCATTTCAATTCATACTGAGAATGACTTCTGGATTTTCAGTCTAATATGTTACTTGGTGATAATTTACATTAATGATGAAATGAGAATGTCCTGATCTTCACTCCCACTGGAAAACTAATCTCTGATATTCAGTTCCTTGCAGGAGAATCAGCTTTAACACAGAATAAAACTTTATGATCTGTAAATTTTAATTAGGTAAGTTTTTCAATTGCTCCTAAAATGATAGTAAGTTGTCAAATAAAAGAAACAGGGTCATGGAGGAGGGAACTGGTGTCAAAAGTCTAATTTTAAAAAGGAAAAACACGATGATGTATTTGGAGTAATTGCAGCTTGAGCAGTGGGCAGCTTGGAAGTTGCAATGTATTTTGAAACCTTACGGTTCAGCCTATGATAGATTTTTGTTTGGATAGGAAGAAAGTACAGAGAATCCAACACCATGATGGAGTTTAGTCAAGGCTTACCAATTTCATTACTACTCAGCAGTGACAAGCCGTACAAAAGCCAAAACAAAAATAGCTTCACAGTTCAGATGTGGAATATATGGCTGGGAGTGGGCTCCCAGTGTACGTGCACATGTGCATACATGCAATACACACACACACACACACACACACACACACACACACACACACACAAAATGCACCCACGCACACACACACACATGAGTCACATTTAAACTTCATAGAAATCATAAAACATTGCCCAAAAGTAATAAAATATATGTCTCAATCCTAGAAAGACAAAGACAAGTTTAAAGAGGCGTTTTGAGTTGATGCAGCCTCCCTCTCCATGCTGAGACTTAATCAAGGATCTATGATCCCCTCTTCCCTTTTTATTGCTTTTTACTTGATTTGTTGGGGTTTTTAGGTGCCCCTATAACCATTGGCTCCTTTTATTCTAATTGCAAAACTAAAAATAAACTTATCTCCGTTGCACTCATTGACACTTGAACTCACTTTTCAACTAACCAACTAGAAAATAGAGTAACCCTCATTTACTCAAAAGATCACCCCAATCCAGTTTCTTTCTGTCCCTACAACTTTATCCAGATTGCTTCTTACAATACCATTGCTGCTGTCTGCCTGGGAACTCAAAGAGTTTTGAGTCTTCCCTGGCTCGTTTGTCCCGTAACATTTGAATCAACAGCCTTCTGAAAGACTGGCTTTCCATTCAGGTTTCTACCTACGTCTCCATCGTTTCCATTGATTATTCCCCCAGAATCTGCTAAAAAACAATTTGGAACCAAGGATCCTATCCTCTGCTCTGAAAACTCCTGTGACTCCCCAAATCTTTATTCCTCAGATCCTAGATCTCTAACCCAAAAGCAAAATGGATGTGACTCGTTTCAATGTTCTACAAATTCTTGAGCTTAGCTAATCATTTGAGAATTTCTCACCTCCTTCACAGCTATCTCCCTCCTGAATTTCTTCCTGAGCGAATGATGCTGCATATACCCAGTTCTGTAGTAGAATAGCCTCCTTGCTGTACATCTCCATCTCTACACAGGTTCTATTTTGGCTTCTTATTGTACCACTGTCTCAGAAATGCTTCTCAGTGTGTTCCATCCTCTTCTCTCAATGGCCCCTACTTTCAATCTTATAATTCTTTGCATTCTATCTGATAAGTGCATATGTACTATATATCTCTTTCTGCCATGAGCCTGGCCTTTCTCCTATTGAATTTCTCCACTCCTTCTAAATTTCCATATCTCAAAAAGCAGGTCCAATCATTTTTCTATAATTTAAAATCTTACAGTATTAAGTATTGTCCTACAATATTCAAATATCTCAGAGGATTCTTGCAAGTGTAAGTAATCCAATTGGGTTCAATGTCACAAGAAGTTCATGGAAAAGTCCTTATGTTCGCACAGTAAAGATTTTACCAAATGAGCTATGTCCCCAGAACCCCTTTTTCCTTTCTCATGTTATCCAGGCTCCTGCCTATGTGTGTGAAGCCATATTTAAGGCAGTTCTACCCTGCTTAGATATTTCTCTTGAGACATACCCAAAGACATTTTTACCAACCCCGTAGGTGTACTTTAATCCATTAAAGCTGACAATTATATTAACAATAATACTGAGATATGAGGAAAACAAAGTATTAAGACTAAACAGCTTGCTGCTAAGGGGCAAAAGACTAAGACTGAATGAATAGAAGAGGGATTGGCTCAGTAAAGGACCAAAGGGAGAGCACCACCTAAGTATTTAGGAGCCATGTGGAAGTCATCATCCGATTAGTGTCCTGGACTATGTGTATGCAATCAATGTTTGTCCCTTATACACAGAGTTATGTAAGAGGTCTTTTCCTCACTGATGACTAATAAAGGCATCTCTTCAATCATCTTTGGCACCCTTCCCAGTCACTGCTCAGCAAAAGTGACACCTGTTGGTATTTCAGATTTTGCTTGACCCTTCTTTGACTTATCTCATGCAGACAAATAGAGAAATCATTTTGTAATGTCTCGGGGGCTCATACATCTCAAGAAAGCCCTGTATACTTTGGGAGAGATAATGGTTTGGAAGGGAAAAGTTCCATGCATGTTATGGGAGAAGCGAGTCCCCAAATGAGACTATATTTTGACACTTCCTAAACTGAAATAGTGATGGAATATCTTCCAGTAGGTAGTCAGATATGAGCTGGAAGCTCCAGGGAGTCATGACACTGAAGAAAAATGTAGAACATTGGAAATGCATGAAATCACCTGAGGAGAGTTTATCCCAAGAAGCAGAGGAGCCAAGATCTGAAAATAGCAAAGAATGAAGCCAGGCGTAGTGGCCCATGAGTGGAAACCCAAGCACTTGAAAAGCTGAGGTAGGAGGACCTCGGAGAGCTTGAGGCCCAGACTGGATTACATAGGAAGACCTTGTCTTTAAAAATGAATAAAAAGAATGAACAGGAAAAAAAAAGAAAGGTAACCTATACAACAGATGCAGAAGCCAAGGACAAATAAAGTTTGAGGAGGAAAATCTAAGCACAATACATGTTGCTTAGAGCTCTAATAAGAGGAGGTGAGGAAAGGTAACAATGAGATCATTTACTCCAACGCTATTATATAGATGTCCATATCAGTGAGCAATTCAGTGAATGAAGTCAGCTTAGAGGAGATTGAAAAGTAAAGGTGAGGAGTAGACATGAAGTGTTCTCTCACCAGAACTACTGAGAGAACAATTTAAAAGAGAATGGTTTATTTCAGCTTGTGGCTTCAGAGCCTCCATGTGCTTGTGCAGAAAGTCATGACAGTGTAATAGTGTATCACAGAGGAAGGCTGTCTACTTTGTGGGAGATAAGGAGCAAGAAGAGGGAGGCAGGAAGGAGGGAACAAGGACAGCATATCCCTAGTGGCCTACATTTTTCTGCTAGGTCCCACTTCCTGAAGTGTCTATAATTTACCCAAATAACAATGTCACTTGACTAGGGACCTATGCTTCAACACCTAGTCTAGGAACCTGTGGAGGTTTCATATCATACCAAATTCATATCATACCAAAGGTTATGGTTTTGTTTGTTATTTGTTTGTTTGGATAGAGTGGCACTATGTAGCCCAGGCTAGCTTCAAACTTGTAGTCCTCCCATCTCAGTCTCCCAAACGCTGAAATGATGAGCATCTGCCACCATTCCCAGATGTCCTCTGGGATAACAGATAACATCTGTGTACAGTCAGAGCATACCTGTTCTCATAAAGAACTATGGGTGTTAGTTTTAATATGCTTCATTATTGGACCAGGAGACAACTTGGGGTCATCTCTATCTCTGTAGAGATCTATGAACATTTCAAAGATCTATAAACATTAAACAAATGTTTGCTGTAGGAGTTTATGCACAGAGGAAAGGGATAGTAGTTCTACCTGCTCTGGATATATAAGAGAAAAAGAAAGTGTCTAGAAGAAAAGACATCAAAAATGAAATCTCACATGACAAAGCCATAGGCTTTGTGAAGCAGACCCTGGGAAGCAGTCAACCATTTCTGTCCTATATCATTTCCTTTAAATCTGGTATAAAGGGAGAACAGAGAACATGAGAAACTCTAAAAATAAATGACTCTGCCCAAAGAGTAGAAAACTACACAATCACATTCTCAAAGCCTAAAGGTCCCATCACCCATAATGAACACAAATCACAGACATCAGACATGAAGAAAACAAAATATTAAGACTAAACAGCTTACTGCTAAGGGGCAAAAGACTAAGACTTGAATGAATAGAAGCGGGATTGGCTCAGTAAAGGACCAAAGGGAGAGCACCACCTAAGTATTTAGGAGCCATGTGGAAGTCATCGCCTGATTAGCATCCTGGACCACGTATATGCAATCACCATTTGTCTCTTATACACAGAGTTATGTAAGAGGTCCACAGTGTCACGTAACCACTCTGATGAAACTAGTGGAATAACATGCTCTAGCTAAGAGAACAGTTAGTAGATAGGCAAACTATATCATAGTAAGATATGAATATCCAGCCTCAGTGGTAAATATAACACAGAGTACGGCTATATCAGGCCCTGGGACATTAAAATTTACATGCAGACAGTGGGACCACTCAGTATAGATGGGAAATAGGAGCTGGGTGGGTGAGAAGTATTCAAAAGCAACAGACCATACTAACTAGGCTAAGAAACTCCTAAAGGAGGGTTGGCCATTGCTGATGCCTGGGTAGACATTTAACCTCATAAGCATTCTCTTGAGCTCCACTGAGATACTGAATACCAAGCAATATGATCAAATCAGTTTGAACTAAAAGTCCAAGTAAGAATTTCTGCCACCCGTGGAGTTAAATTCATAACACAACCCAGAAAGTGGAGGGACATTAATAGATAATATATGCAAAGAAGAGCTATTTGGCTGGTATTTTAGTTTGCTTTCTGTTGCTGTGATAACACCATGACCAAAATCAACTTGGGAAGGAAAGGATTATTTCAGCTTACAAGTTATAGTCCACCATCAGTGAGGGAAGCCAAGGTAGGAACCTGGAGTCAGGAACTGGAACAGGGAGCATGGAGGAATGCTGCTTACCAGCTTTCTTCTAGGCTCAGGATAATCTACTTTTATCATTACCAAAGGCCTACCTGACTAGGGATGGTACCGAACACAGTGGGCTGGACCCTCCTATATTAATTAGAAGTGAAGTAAATGCCCTCACGTAAATACCCACAGGCCAAATGATGGAAAGAATCCTTCAGCTGAGTTTCATTCTTCTCAGTTGTGTCATTGACAACCAAGCCATGGCAGGTCTACTCTGTGTCAACTTGACTCCCAAATATATCACTGTAGACAGTACTCTTTCCATTCTTGTTTGTCCCCAAGACAGTCCTATCACTACTCCACTAGTGGAGTACCATTGAAGCAACCACTGATAGATGAAACAAAAGTGATGCATAAGCTTGTTAAGAAAACACAATAATGTTCAAAACAATTGCCCCTTCAACTCCAATAAGGTTTGCAGAGTAGGAAAAGAAGAATTGTACAGCCTATACTAAGTACTGACTATGGTTTTAGTAACCAAGGGTATAAATGGAAAGAAAATAATCTGAACAAGATTTAAAATACTAGAAAGCAACATAAAATAGAGGAGATAAAGTAAATTAAAAGGAAGAAACACTGGGATATTGTCAAAGTGAATAAAGTCTAAAGATGTTTAAAGCTATTGAAAATAATGATAAAAATTATATAGAGATAAAATGGAGAAGAGTAGAAGGGAATAAAGCAGGACAGAGAGAATGTATGTGGATTGCACATAAGGTAATTCTTAGAGAAATAAAACAGCATAGGTGGAGAAAAAACAGTAAATTATGATAGAGCAGTATGAAAACAAGAATATATTTAAATATTTATACAATCGTGAAGATCTGAAGGTGACAAAGCACAGCAGAAAGAAAATAAAAATATCCCAACACTACTTGTGGTGGTTAATCTTGATGGTCAACTTGACACACCTGGAAAGAGAGAACCTCAGTTGAAAAGTTCTCTACTTCAGATCTATCAGAGGGCATGTCTGGAGGGCATATTCTGAGCGCTAATTGATGTATGAAGTCCAAGTCCACTGCAGTCAGTGACTTCTCTAGATGGGTTAACCTGTGTTAATAAGAAAGGTAAATGGACATGACCCTGGAAGCAAGCTAGTAAGCAGTATTCCTCCATGCTCTCTGATTTAGTGCCTGCCTTAAGCTCCTGCCTGGGTTTCCCTTGCTGGTGATGCATGACAACATGAAAGCTGAAATAAGGCCTTTCCTCCACAGGTTTCTTTTGCTTGTGGTGTTGATCATACAGCGGGAAACAAAGTAGACAGAAACTGACTCCAGGAGTGGGGTGCTTTAATGAAGCTGAACATATGGATGAAGGTAGAGAATGTTGAAGTTAGGGGCTGGAAATGTCATTGGCTGCTCAGAGATCAATGAGCTTCTACAGGAACTTGGAAGATAGCGCTGAGGGAAATTCAGATAATGAAAGGCCAACTTGTGATGTTTTAGAGGGAAGCAAAGACATTATTGGACTGTTTGTGTCATGTTTTGAATTAAAAATCTGTGTGTGCTGATTAGCTGGGGCTGAAGAATTGGATGGGATTAACAAAAAATCAGCACTTCTGAAATGAAAGCTTACTAAGATAATTCATTACTGGCAAAGACAAACGTAGTAAAATATGATAAAAAAAAATTCTAAGATAATGAAACCAGAAAAAAATAGAGCAGTTCAAATAATAGCTAATAAAATAGTCTTTAAAACAAAATTAGAAGAGGTAAATAAGGCTGCTTGATATTGATATTATGGAAACAATCCATCAAGGGGATATATCAGTACTAAACATGTACACAGACCATTGGTGCATCCAATTTATAAAACAAATACTATTTTATATAAAGGCATAAATTTGTCTCAACATAATAATGGAGGATGACTTCAATAGACACTCTCACCAATGGACATGTCATCACAAAAAAATAAGCAAAGAAACATGAGTTAAATGATAATGCATTACAGGTCAATTGCACTTAACAGACAGCTACATAACATTCCACCTGAATATTGCAGGATATACATTCTTCTCAGCAGTCTATAGAACATCTCTAAGTAGCCCATATTTAAAGACACAAAATACATCTTTACAAATTCAAGAAAAGTTAAATGATTTCTTATATTCTATCTAGAACTAACCTGCAAGAGAAACTACAGAAAATGTGCAAAAATATGAACATTAAAAATTAAACCACTGATTAATAAATGGGTCATTAGAGAAATCAGAAGGGAAAATTTGAAGTCCTAGAATTGAGTAAATATGAAAATGCAAGATGCCAGAATCTGAGAGAACCAAGAAAAGTGGTAATAAAATGGAAAAATATAGCTATAAATGGCTACATTACAAAAGTCAGAGAAATTGCAAATACATAACTCAATGATTCAGCCCATGATCTTAGTAAAACAAGAGCAAGCCCAGCCCAAAATCAAAGACATAATCAAGATCATAACAGAAACAGATGAAATGAAATGAAAAAAATAATCAATGAAGCAAATAATTGTTTCTTTGAAAAGATAAATGCAATTGATAAATTCCTAGCTATACTAGGAAAGGAAAGATGACTCAAATTAATGAGATCAGAGATGAAAGAGCAGACATTATAACAGATAACAATAAAATTCAGAAGATTTATGGCATACTCTGAAAGACCTATATTCCAATAAATTGGAAAACCTAAAAGAAATGAATTAATTTCTAGACATGTGCCACCTACAAAAATGATACCAGTGGGATGTGAACAAATTAAACAGAATTACAGCAGCAGTAAGATTTAGGCCAGTCTCAGGCAGATTCACTACTCAGTTCTCACAAATCATTAAAGAGCACCAATGTACTTCAACTAGTCAATGAAATAGAAAGGGAAGGAATCCTACCAAGTTCATTTTACAAAGCTACCATCATCAGACTAATGCCAAAGCCAGTTAAAGACCTAACAAAAATTTATTATAAATCCATCTTCTGGATGAGCATGGATGCAAAAATATCCCAAAACTGTCACACTTAGTCCAACACTTAAAATAGATGACTCATAGGCATCAAGTTGCCTTCATTTGGGAATACAATGTAATTCAATATATACAAACTAATAAATGTAATATTTCACACGAGCAGACTGAAGGACAGAAATCACATGATCCAATCCACAGATGATTTGCTAACCTCTCTTCATGATAAAAAACAATAAAGAATTTAGAAAAAAGTAGCATACCCCATATAAAGCTAATCAGAACAGCACCACCAACATGTAATAAATGGTGGAGGGGGAGGTTGAGAGCATTTCATTCAAAATCAAGAATGAGACAAGGATTCTCACATTCTCCACTGTTGTTGAACATAATGATCAAAGGCTTAGCCAGAGCAATAAGACAAAAGAAGAAAATATAAGGCATACAAAGAAAGGCAAGTGCTGGGATTAAAGGCGTGCACCACCACTGCCCAACTGAGCCACACCGTTTTTGACAAAATTGTCCAGAAAATGGCATTGGATAAAAGACAACTTCTTCAATAAATGGTACTAAGAAAACTGGATATTCACAAGTAGAAGAATGAAACTATTATATCTAACCCAATACAAGAGGCAATTCAAAATGGATCAAAGACTTTGATATAAGACCAAAAGTACAGGGAAAACTTCCAGACACAGGTATCGGAAAGACCTTTTGAAAAGCACTCATAAATTAAACCAATAATCAGTAAGTGAGGCTGTATAAATTTAAACCCTTCTGAACAGCAAAGGAAACCATCAATGGGAGAGCAAGTCCTCAGACTGGGAAAACTATTTTCAGATATACATATTACAGAATAATATCTAAGATGTTTAGAAAACTCAAAGAACTAAATACAAAAATTCAAACAATCAATTAAGAACCTAACCCACATACAAGTCTCAAAAGATGAAGTGCAATAAATATCTAAAGAAAACACCCATTACCCTTCAACACCAGGTGCACACAAATTAAGACTAGACTTGAGAGTCCATCAAACCCTAATCAGAACAGCTCTCATTAAAAAGACAGGCAACAAGAAAGACTGGCAAAGATACAGGGGAAGGGGCACGTTAGTCCACTGCTTGGAGGAATGTACATCAACATAGCCATAATAAATTGAGTATTGAAGATGCCTCAAAAACTAAAAGTAGACTACCACATGATTCAACTGTATCACCCCTATGTATTTATCTGAAGGACTATACATCAAAATAACATAGCAATGCTGCATACTATTGTTTATTGTATCATTATTCAAACTATCCAAGTGTCTGTTGATAGATGAATGGACACAGAAACTTGCCATTATAGACAGACAGCCAACTTAATCTAGTCATAAAGAAAAGAAAAATTATGTTGCTTGCAGGAAATCAAGATTAACTGGAAATCTTTATATTAAACAAAATAAGTCAGACTTAGAAAGAAAAATATCATGAATTATATATATATATATATATATAAATTTTATGTGGGTATATAATTTTATACATATTCTCTATAAAGATACATAATTTTATACATACACATATAATCGCATGAATATGTATGTGATATGTGATTGCATTAAAGTAAAAGTGATCCTGGGTAAATAAAACAGAATAGTGGAAGGGGGTGGGGAGAATTAGAGGAGAAAAGCCATGCTCAAAGTACGTGATATACTTGTATGAATGTGTCTTTATATCCATCATTATATGCAGTGAATGTGTGATCATTAAAAATATATGTTTATATAAATAAGAAAAGGAATAGTAGATTTTTAAATAACAAAATGTTCAGTAGACTTGAGTATATGAGTCCCAAGGAAATAGGAAACACAAACGTAACTTCTTATAAGGATCAAATTCTAAGAAAAGACTACTCATGAGTCAAAAGAGTGCCAGAAACTCGTGGGGCCCAGGGAGAGCAGCGGACTCTGGAGATGAATGTATTCCTCAACATGGGCAGAGGATATGTAACATTGAGAAAACAATCCTCTCATGGTTAATGGCTGCAGTGTCTGCTTCATCGTGCTAGGGTTTCACACTAGGCTGTGTTTTACAACCACGGAAAGAAGCTCCTTGCTGTAACACAATAAGTTAAAATATGCCAAGCAGAGTTCCAGTCACAGGTGGTCATCATAAACTTGACTTCCGGTCTGATCACATGTAAAAACCTCAAGAAAGCTTATAGGAAATTAGCTGCTGAAGGCTGCAGGAGGAGAGAGTGAAGGTTTATGTATTACAATGTGTTTACTTCCAAAGATAATTTGTCAAGTACCTACTATGTTCCAGACAATAGATTCAGCCGTAAACTTTCAGAGTATATAGCATACACCAAGACAGCCTGTCCCATTTAACGACAGACAGTGTAATCTGCTATTGTGTGTATGTGCACCTCTTATGTACAATAAATTATGTTTACTCATATTGCATGTCAACTTTTCCAAAGAATGTTACTTAGAGTTCTGGGGTCCCATGAGATATGAATCAGTGTTCTAAAAATGAAAGCATCCCCAAACACAAATCACTATGGGACACAGAGGTAGTAAACAGAGGTAGTTTGTTTCATGCGACAGGACTTCTAGATGGACAGACCTAGGATGTGTTAAGGTTTTCTGAGAAAAGGAAAATAAAATAATAGTTCATAATCAAAAAATATTGTAGACTCTCCAAAACTTTAAGACATCAGTTTTGTTGCTTAAAATGCTCTGGATTTTGTACTGTTTCATATTGAATATGGACAGTGCACATTACATACTCAACATGTATTATGTTCTATTCTCATTTCTAGCCCTGACTTTAAGCAAATTACGGATATCTACACATTTTGAAAGATTAGTTTCTATATTAATTAAATGTGGATGTATTAATTGACAGCAAGTAGCTCTAATTATAATTTAACATATAGATGTTTGCAAAAAAAAAAGAACAATGGTATAAGAAAGAAAATACAAAGCATTAGCCTAAACTCTAGCATCAAGTAAATTCCTTGAGTTCGTGTAAATAAATCCCAAGATGTCAATTAATTCAAGTATTTTACAGTTCACAGAAATACTTAAATTATTCTGAGACCTTTTTTTTGGAGACTCGGTAAAAAAAAGCCTTGATATCTAACCCAGAGATCTTTACCCCAAACTGTCACCATGTCCTACAAACAGTTTTTAACTCAGTTTCACAAATATGACTATAGAAATTCAAGTTGTCCAACACCAATAGATCTTTCCAGATTTATTAAACTTAAGAGTTGATTCATCTTAAAAGTTTTAAATCAGTCATCTTCAATTGTATAGAGCAATCCAACACAGCAGATACTGTTCTGCGATGCTCAGTCCCAGTCTTACCTTACTAGTTCATGATGGCTTAGCATACAATTCCACCACTCACCTTCTTCTGCACTGAACAGTTCTGAAAGCCTAACAGGTTCCTAGTAATTGTCTAGACTATGTGCTGATGGTTTTCTGACAAGGCCATCATCATTTGAGAACTTAATATTTAATTTGGTATAAAAGGAAAGGGAGGGCAGAGAAGCAGCAATAACTCTGGCACTGAGTTGCTGTGCAAGCCAGACGTCTCAGGTACGACACTACAGATTTTGTAAACCACCGTCATATAATCCGGTCAGTTCTACTGAGTCTGGCATATACATAGCCAATGAATAATGACCAGAGAAATAATGCTGATGGAAAGGGTGACAGTCTACAATTAGAAAAGGAACATCATCTATAGTAGAGTTGTAAGCATAATGATTTTTCTGTAGGGAACACTTACTAGATCGTTGCATTACTTAGACTTTCTTGAGATAATTTTTAAATGGGAATTAAGTATTTGTAGAGAACCCTTGAAGACCTCTTCTGGAAGAACTTTGAGGGATAAATTAAAGTTAACTACTAGTTGTTTCAGTGGAAGTGAAGTGATTGTATAAGCATGGGTTGTCACGTTTATTTTTATGTTTCATTATGTGTGTTCATGTGTGTCTCTGTAGGGGTAAGTACATGTGAGTGCAGGTGCCCAGGGATATCAAGACTGTCTAATTCCCTGGAGCTAAGTTATATATAGTTGCAAGCCACCTGGTGTGAGTGTTGGGAACTGAAGTAGGGTCCCCTGTTAGAGTAGTAAACCCTCTTAATCACTGAAACATCATTCCAGCTCCCATGTGGGTATTATTGAATAAAGTACATGAGAAAGCATTTCAGAGGGAGAAGAATCCTAGCACAAGTTTTTTATACTGGCACTGTGCTCAGTTTGCACTGAATCCTGTTTGACATAAGTATGTAGTCCAGGATGAAACGAAAGTGTTTATGTAAATTTTGAGGGCAAAAAGAAGCCAACTTGTTGATTTTCTACTGTGTGATTCCACCAAAGTCTCCATTGGGAATAACATGGAGGAGCCCAGGACATAAATCTTTAAGGCATTTTAGCTTTTGCAAAGCTATGAGTAAAATTACAATAATAAATACTGTAAAGATGTGGGTGAAGAATGTACCCAGAAAAGGTATGTCTCTTAACATAAATTGTACTTAGGGAAAAAAATCAGGACCATGTAGAAACAAATTGCTGAAACTATACTTGGTGCACTATAAATACAAGTATAGAAATGATTTTTTTCATGGGGCAGGGTTGTTTTAATTTAAATAAAGATTTAACCTTATGGAAAATGAAGTAAACTGGAAAGGCAGGCAGCATCTGGAGACCATAACCTCATGTATACGTTATCTCCTCAAGCTAAAGAAACATAGTTAAGTCTTTTTATTTCAAGATTTTTTTTAATGTGTATGTGTGTGCCTACATATATGTTTGTACACCACATGAATGCAGGTGCCTAAAGATCCAGAAGAGGGCATCAGATACCCTGAAGCTGTAGTTACAGGTGTTTGCAAGCCATCTGATGTGGATACAGCAAGTTCTCTTAACTGCTGAGCCATCTCTCTAGCCCCAAAGAAACACATTTAAAAGGTTAAAATAATCTACAGACCAAAATGAAAATAGTTGGGGGAAATTTCCTTGGTAAGAATAGCCAAGAGGGAGAGAACACAACTGTTGAAGTGGATAAAGCCAGACAGGCCTCAATTTTAAGCTGTGCAGCCAACAGAGTAATTAGGCCAGGCTTCTTTGCCATTCTGCAAGACACAGGACACAAAAAGATCACATTTCTTTGGCAGACATATTTGAAAGCAAGGATCATGGTGTATCTCTTTCAAAGTTGGTTTAATAAATGTTTGTCTAAAAGTGTAGAAATATATTGCTTCACATAATTTCAATTTAAAGATTCCAGTAGGGCACTAAACATTCATAAGCCATTTCATGGGTCAGTGTTGGTTAACAGGATGGCTCGCTTCTTGCCGCTTTCCCAGATTTCCAGTCTGAGGTATGAGGACACGTGTACCATGGGAAATAGTCAACATGGATGCCGAGGACTAGCAAAAGGAAACAGTCATCTGTTACAAGACTGCTAAGTGATTAATGGACATTAAGTCATTAAGCGAACTCTTGAGGAAGGCGTGTGGTTGGAAGCGGGCTTCCATCTGCTAATGATGACGGACAGTCGTATGGGAGCTGCATCAAAAGCAAATGATGAAGACTTTGTGGGAAAACATTGTAGGTCATGGAAAGCAACCGGCTCAGGAGACAGAAAACCAGGGCATTGGTTTTCTACTGGCAAGAACTGTAGCACTGAAATATAATAGCATGCTACACTGGACCTTTGAAGATATGGCGAAGCCTGTTGCCATGTCAAGGCATAGCTGCTAACACGGATATTTATGCTTTGGCAAAGCCAAAAAAATCACTACTGAGGCAAAAAGATAATTCCATTCCCATTGCTCTTTCATGGCTTCCTTTTACAAGCCACTTCTCTCTGAGATTTTCCACAAAGTGATTTTTCACTTTATCCCTCCTGACTGTGACTTCTTCCATAGACATCAATGTCTCTCAAAGATCAGGACAATAGTGATAGCAGGTGTGGGTGAGCCAGCCGAAAAATTGTGAGCATAGGAGAGCTCTCCCATTTCTCATCTGTCTTGTGGTAGCATGGCCTGCGGCAGGTGGGAGAGCTGGCCCTGTGGTCATAAGACTGGGAGAGCTATCACTGACCCCCACTAGCTTCAACACTCAGGAAAGCAGGCCCTGCACCACTCCAAAGCACAAGAATAAAACCAACCCTGTTAACACAGGAGTGAGTGAGGCAGCCCTGAAGTTGTGACCATGGGAGAACTGTCCCCATTCCACATCTGGCAGACCAACCCTACAGCTGCCCAGGCCCAGACCCAAGGTTATGACTTGGCCTGCCCCATCATCCATCCCATCTATGATCCGCTGGAATACGTGAAGAGACCTGACCTGCAGACCCAAACCTGCAGGATCTCCACAACACAGGGCAACAACAGAGTATCCAGAAGGAGCCCTAGCGAGGGCCCAGCACCCATAGGGTAGTAGAAACCAGAGACTTCAAATCATACCAATGATTCTTTGCAATGAACACTTGTAAGTAAAGATGTATGGACAAAGATGTTTACAATATGACTCACTGTGTCACACTGCAGCTTCCATGACAATATTTTTAAGTTTTTCCTTTATTTTATTTTATTTTATATTATATTTTTTCCTTTAAAATTTAAAATTTTATTTTGAGGGGCATGCACAGGCCCAGAGGGCTGGTGCGAAAGGATAGGGAAATGAATGAGATCAAAATGCATGCTGTAAAAGATACATTAAATAAAAGAGAGAGAGAGAGAGAGAGAGAGAGAGAGAGAGAGAGAGAGAGAGAGGAAAGGAGGAAAAAAGAAAGATCAGGACACTGGTAGGTAGCAATTACAACTAAATTCTACCTTATATTTTATTTTATCATTGTCCATGTATGTCCAGGTATTATAAAACAGAATGCCCAGACCAAAATCTCTACTCTCATTGATATTTTAATTTTTCAGATTCAGAGATGCTTAAGTGAATACTTCAAACTGATAATTCTTATAATATTCTATATAGTTCATCCTGTGGTAGAATTTGTGTAACTTCTTTTGAATTGTTTTATTCTGGTCAATAGAAAGAATAAAGGGTATTCTGAGTGACTCATGTTTTCCCAGTTCAGTTACTACATGTGACAAGGGAAAAACATATGTCACCAACTAGTTTACTGACGTACTCCTGTGACAAAACACTTGACAATGTAACTCAAAGGAAGAAAGGTTTGTTCTAGCTTGCAGTTCAGTGGAATTGTTGACTGTACCACTGCAGTTCTGGCCACAGGAACGTGAGGGAGCTGGTCATAGTGTCTGCAGTCATGAAGCAGAAAGCAATAAACACTCATGCTCAGATGGCTTTTCCTCCTTGTATGGTCTACAACCCCAGCCTGCAGAATGGTCTCATCCTCTTTATACAGTCTAGGACCCCAGCCTTCAGAATGGTCTCATCCTCTTTATACAGTCTAGGACCCCAGCCTGCAGAATGGTCTCATCCTCTTCATACAGTCTAGGACCCCGGCCTTCAGAATGGTCTCATCCTCTTTATACAGTCTAGGACCCCAGCCTGCAGAATGGTCTCATCTTCTTTATACAGTCTAGGACCCCAGCCTGCAGAATGGTCTCATCCTCTTCATACAGTCTAGGACCCCGGCCTTCAGAATGGTCTCATCCTCTTTATACAGTCTAGGACCCCAGCCTGCAGAATGGTCGTGCCCACATTTAAGGTGGATCTTCCTCCCTCTCTTAACCTAACTTAGATAGTCCCTCACAGACACGTCCAGAAGCTTGTCTCCTCCTGGGTGACTCTAGACACTGTCGAATTGACAGCCAATATCAGCCACCACGCAAAACCATTTGAAAGTTTGGAGATTCACTTTCAGTTTCAAGGATACACTAGAAAGATACCTGTACTTGAAAAAACACCTTAAACTTGATGCTCTTAAGTGTGGCTTTTTTTTCCCCCTCACACAGGTGCAGGGTAGAGAGAGGGAGGTACTAAGTGGTACTTTAGATACCCAAAGGAAACATGTGAAGAGAGAAAGTGAGCAGCTTGAGTGAGAAATAAGCTGTCAGATTAAATGAATCACATTTGAGTGGGTGTTTAGAAATGCACTGTATAATACAATGTAATTTTCTTTTGGTCACTTTTCTCAAAATATCTGCAATAAATAACAATGATATTTTTTATGAAGTTACAAGAATGTTTCTTTTGGACACTGTACTAAAATTATCTTGAAGACAATCCATTTTTCTTCCAGGTTTGTGAGTGATTCAGAGAACTTGGCCAAACACTATGTCCAATTTTAACATGTCATATATTGACTATTGGGTTAATCCGCTCTGAAAACTCGTCTAGCACATCATTATTTGTTAAAAAAAAAAAAAACACTAAAACTTGGGATGACATAGCTGTTCCGTTTAACAAAAAGAAAGGGATGCTTTTCTATAAATCACATTTAAATTCTTTCCATGTAACATTTATGACTACTTAGAAAAGCAGCTAGCAATGTGGCCACAGTCTGACCTTACCTAAGTAAGTAGTATTTTTGTACTGATTTCTTATTAGTCAATATTGGAATTAAGAAATCCAAAAATAGGGTGTATGATTGCTCAGTTTATACACTCATTGCCTTGCAAGTATGAGGACTTGAACTCGATACCCAGAAACCTCATGCCCAAAAGGAAGGAAGGAAGGAAGGAAAGAAGGAAGGAAGGAAGGAAGGAAGGAAGGAAGGAAAGAAAGAAAGAAAGAAAGAAAGAAAGAAAGAAAGAAAGAAAGAAAGAAAGAGAGAGAGAAAGAACGAACTGCCTAGTGATGTGTGCTTGTACTCTTAACCCTGGGAAGGAAGAGACAGGAGGATCCTTAAGTCTCACTAACCAGTCAGCCCAGCCTAATTGTGAGCTCCAGGCTAATGAGAGACCCTGCCTCAAAAACAAATTGAAGATATGCTGAGGAACAACACCTGAGGTTGACTTCTGACTTCCACATGCATATATCGATACACCTGTGTACACCTTTGAACACACAGGAAGACACAATAAGAAATCCAAAAATGCGACTCTGACTCAGAACCAAAACCTGCCTTTTCTAACATTCGTTAAGGTTATCACTCAGGATTACATGCGTGAACTAGTCAATGGACAGTGATCTCAGTGGCCTCACTTTGTGCTCTTAGAAGACTGTATCTGTAAGAAAATATTCTGTAGTCAAATTGGTTCAGTTCTTCTAAGCAATTAGAAACTTACTTTGAGGAGATGACACAGTCAGTGAAGCGTTGGCATTGTAGCATGAAAGCCTGAGGACCTGAGTTTGAATCCCTAGTACCCACAATAAATAAATAAATAAATAAATAAATAAATAAATAAATAAATAAATAAATAAATAAATAAATAAATCTAGGTGCGGTAGCACACATTGGAATCCCGGTGCAGGAGAAAAGGACTCAAGCTTGCTAGCCAGCCATTCTAGTCAACTGGTGAGCTTTAGGCTGAGTGAGAGATCCCATCTCAAAGTAAGGTTTTCAGGCCAAGCATGGTGGCCCATACCTTTAATCCCAGCACTTGAGAGGCAGAAGCAGGCGGATCTCTGATTGTTGAGGCCAGCCTGGTTTATATAATACACTCTAGGCGAACAAGAGTTACATAGTGAGAGCACATCTCAAACAAAGGGGTAGGGATGATTAAGAAAAATATCTCAACTTGACTTCCGGACTTGACATACACAAATACCCATAACCCACCGCCACACACACACACACACACACACACACACACACACACACACACACACACACACAGAGAGAGAGAGAGAGAGAGAGAGAGAGAGAGAGAGAGCAAAAAACAAAGAAAAAACTGTAAAATCTGTTTTCTAAAGCCTTAATAAATGGTTCAGTGTTTGTTGAGAACTTACCCCGTGCCAGCTGCAGATACATGTGTTGTACACACTGTTTCCATTTCAGACACCCCCCAACTAGGTAGACTCCCCTTTAATCCCATTTTATGAATGAAAAAGGATGCCTAGAGGTGATATATCTTGCCTAAGGTTGCAACTAATAAGAGGGTTGAGCCAGAAATTTGCATAACTTCACCTACATGAGGGCTATCTATACTCTTAATGATCTGGCATCAATGTTGTTGTTGTTAAATAAAATCCCTTCTGGACAGACCCACGGTATTATGTAATAATGTCCGTATCAAAAATAATATTTGACAAGGCCACAACCAATATTAAACTACAATATATTCAGTCATTTTCAAACGTCTGATACTGTGCAAGCCTCTTTGCTCAATTCACCCTTTTGAGGAGTTCTCTGAAAATGGATCTGGACTCAAGTGTTTTCTCTTTGCCAGCTGGTGCCATGGTTCTCTCCATAGAGGGTGCTGGGGAGATAAGCAGGAAGAGGAGTTTCATTTTCCTGGTTTCCAAGGACTCTCTCTCTCTCTCTCTCTCTCTCTCTCTCTCTCTCTCTCTCTCTCTCTCTCTCTCTCTCTCTCCCCGTTTCTCTCTCTCTCTGTTTTAATATTTTAAGAGTTACACGTTCTCACATTTAAATCACTAATACTGAAAAGTGACATGATTGTTATTTTATTCTTTTGCTGCAGATATTCTGTTGTCCCGTCACTGACTGTTGAAAGGACTGTGATTTCCTCTTTAGATAGTCTCAGCAGGTTTGTTAAAAAACCAAGTCCAGCGGGCAGTGGTGGTGCACGCCTTTAATTGGAGCACTCGGGAGGCAGAGGCAGGCAGATCACTGTGAGTTCGAGGCTAACATGGTCTACAAAGCAAGTTCCAGGAAAGGCACCAAAACTACACAGAGAAACCCTATCTTGAAAACACTCACTCCTCTGTGAAAGATTTCTGTTTCCATCTAACAGAAATTTTATCCTTCCTTTTTATATATTTGTAAATAATATCTCAAGCCTGAAAAAAATCTTAGCTCCAATTTTCTTCAACACATTTACTGATTTGTTTAATCATTTTATTTAATGTAAGAGGTCGTTACCTCCTCTTCACCCTGAGGGGACTGACACAAGACAGCTTTCACTAGATCTTGCTCCCATCATGCTGTTGCAAGGCTAGGGACTTTTACAACTTCACACAGTAATCCCAGCCCCTAGCACCTTGACACACCATCTGCCAGTTACCCCTTCCACATGCCTAGTCCACAAATCGCACCTCTGATTACTAGGTTGCCCAAAGAATCGCAAATGGGCTCCCACAGAGCACAGTGATCAGCAGCCTGCCCTGGCACCTTCCTCGGGTAACTTATAGAATATCTCTGATAAGAGGCTTTCCCATGCACAACTCGTCAGCATCTTGGCGAGTAGGCTTCTAGAAAATTCCACCCGCATAACAGATAAGTGGGCTTTTGTGCTATTCATTCGTTCAGACTTCCTTTGAAATGAGACCGGAATTTCAGGCCTGGGGGAAGGAGACTCTGCAGTGGAATCTACCTTGGTTCTTGGAGCATTAGCTGTTTACACCTGTTACGTACGCATTCTTTCAAGGTCTCACTACTTTTTGCTGCTAGTTGCACACAGCACCAGTACACAGAGAGCACAACTAATAACATGTTACACTTTACTTCCAAGTCTGTAACCACATGGTAATTCATTCGATTGTTCTCTGACAGATATGGGCTATTGCCCTAAGAGAGAACTCTAACACCAAATCATCTGGTAAGATGAAATTAGCTGATGTACTTTGGAAATTTAAAAAAAAAAAAAAAGTACTAGGAAACACACACAAAAGTCTGCACCCAGATAAGAACATAAATATCTTAGTGTTATTAATTTTGGTATTTGTAAATAATTTAACCAAAAGTAAATGCCATAATCATGAATGATTCAAATTGAGACTGAAATATTTTGTGAAAACATGTCTTTCATCTATTATCATAATTCCTATTAATACAATATTTAATGAAAAACAAAGATAGAAGCTATCATGTAGATCGTGACTAAATTTACAATGTATTTCAGTTAATAATTATTTAAATTTATTTAAACAAATCCAAACATAACAAACTTAGTAGGTATATGCCATAATTATTATCTGACTCTGCAATATAACATGCATTTAAATGGATTTTTCTTTGGGCTGTAAATATAATCTGAGGCCCGATTTCACAAAGCCCTGGGAACGTTTCAAGCCAAAAAGAAAAAAAAAAATATTAGTTGAGTTTAATTCCTTTCAGACAGTCATGCCTAGGGAAATACATGTTGGAATGCAAGAAAGTCAATTCTCTTGTGTTTGAAAAATGAATCATAAAGCAGCAAGCCTGTTAAATTCCATCATATAGCTATTAGTAACAATTCGAATCCATAAAGTAAAATCTGAGGCAGTTGGCGGAGAGTAACTGTTCTTCACCCAGTGAGTTGAACCACAGATCTAGCCTGTTCAGCTACCAGGACTGAATGGCAAATCCTGAGGACTGCCTACCGTGGGGTCTGTACCCATTGAAAACACATGACTCTTAAAACTTCTGTTTATCCGTACAAGTGTGACTTTGAGGACTGGAAAAAAACCTATGTTAACAAAAGCTTTGTGAAATTTAAGACCACCCTGTGCTGTGACTTTCTCTGTTCTCATAAAATAAACTATGTCTTACTTTGTCATTACTTACGAGGAAGACCACCAGAGAAAACCCAAGGTGTGACTGCACGCAGGGATTCAATAAATGGTCCCCTTTTGGAAACAACATTTAATATTGGCTTCAAAATACATTCAAAAGCTGCCCCAGCCACACACGGGCTACACTGGTTCCCCCACATTTGATTTAGACAGTAAAGCCCTTAGAAAATCATAAAGAAGTTGAGGATTACAAGTGAGAAGGCTGTTAAGATTGACTCAAATCTAAGCATTTGGGGAAAGTGTTGGGTTTGGGCAGGCTGTCTGTTGCTCAGACCCTTTCTCAGTGGAACATTCTCGGCCCTCTCACTTGATACCTGCAGCTTTAGATGACTCACTTAATTTTTCTGAGTCTTGGTTTTCTCATTTATAAAACAGAGGCAATGATTTCAGCCTCCCAGAGATCCATACAGTAAATCAAATATCGGTGTAATGTGTTCTGCACCCAGTAAAGTAAATCTCCATTCCCTTCCCTCCTTATCCCCATTCCTGGAAACCAGCATCAGTTCAAATCTTCTGGCAAGAGTTAGAGACTAAAAAAAAAAGCAGAAATGGAGGCCTGGGGATATAGTTCCGTTGATAAAGTGTTTTCCTAGGATGCAAGGAGCCCTGAGTTCAACCCAACATTGCAGAAAACAGATATGACTCAAGCCTGTCATCCCAACACCAATATGGAAGGAGAAAATGAGAGGATGACAAGTTCAAGGTCATTCTAAGCTACATAGTAGTTAGGAGGCAAGACCTGCAATACATAAAACTCTGTCTCAAAAACAAACAGTGACAAAAAAATTGCAAGCTAAAGTATGTATTGGTGAAAATGGAGAAACATTAAATAGAGTGTAATTAGAAGGCAGAATTATTTTTTTATTCTGAAACTATTTTCTACTTTTCATGTTCAGCTTTTTGACATTGCACTGATTGACACTGAATAACAGCCTTAGAGAGAAAACCAAGTATACGCCCATACAGTGGAAGCAGTTTACCTAAGTTGCCATTTGGGGTGGAGGTAATCCTCAATTATGACAGGCAAAGAAATGTTCATGTGATATGAAGGATTCTCATCATACAATGCTGTTGCTGTCTTTTAAGTCACATGGCTGAAATGAGCCATAGGAGCTTCCTGGAAACCCTCCATGACACACATACAAGTGTGTGTTGCCTCATTTGTTCTTTCCTCATAAAACATTGAACACTGAAAATAGTTTGTTTGAAAATAATGCAAGCAAAATTTAAAATAACTTCCTCGAGGAACAACAAATAATGTGTAGAAAATGGAAAATAAACAATAACAATAACGACAAAAAACCAAGCCAGTTGAGCACATACTTCCTGGTTTTTATTATTTCAAGCACCAGAAGATAGTCTTATAAAGCACACTGCGCCCAGTATAAGCACCAAAATTATTTGTGTGTCACTAAGTAGGAAATTTCTAAGATTAACTAAAGACCTTCTTTGGGCTGACTAAGCCCACACTCTATAACTATGAATATTTTCATTTTGTCCTTCTATATAAACTATGCAATATTCACATTTTTAGTTTCTCTTCACTAGGAACTGGCGTCATTCTATGCACAGTCTGATAAGGAAGTAGTCCTTGTCTCCTCCAGATGGCCTCCTGCATGCCTTCTTGTCCAGCACAATCAGGCAGTCTGGGCTTCACCGATCTTTACACTTTCTGCTCCAAGCCTTTCTTAGTGTGTCCAGATTGTGTTCAGGTTAGCCACCTTAACATGGTCTTATTTGTCTGTGCCTCTCAGTCAACTGTTCTGGGAGATCCGCATTATGTAACTCTACTCTTTTGGTTTTGGTTGGAGAATTTTAAAATGCTGTTGCTTGGTAAAATAAAATTATGTTTTTCTTCTGGAGTACAACTGAAAAGGGGACTTTTAGCCCTTAACATATGTAAAATTCATTTTACAAACCTTGAGAACATCACTGGATACTGAGTGTCCAATGATGTGCCCATGGAAGATGCTAAATAATGCTAATAAACAGCCTGTAAATATGCTTTTAGATATGTTTATACATGACACACTGCATAATGTTTATCAAAGATACATTATTGCCTGTGATGCCTCCAGGCATGTATTTTTGATGGTATTTAGCATTTTAAAAAAAGTTCTAATCTTGAGTTGCCTACATGAACATGGTTGGGGAAATAAGATAATTTCCCAAAATAATACATAGAAATTATCACGTAGGTCAAATTTGCCCTCAATTTTCACTAAAATTGCTAGAATTGATGTCTCAACCCAAAGCCATGTTATGTATTTGCTATGGGATAAGATCTTATTTCAGTTTTGGGAAATTATCTGTGATAAGAATATGTTTAGGGTCATCAAAGAGAAATATATACTTCAGAAGTACATGCTTTATATGTACACCAAATCAATCAATATATATTTTTATAAATGTAACCAAGAAGAAGACAGGTTTTAATAACACTATGTGCTTTCTAAATATCCACAAAAGTCACACAGAAAATATAGGCTGAAAAACATAGAAGAAATATACAGCAACATAACACAGAGAAACATTTTTTTCCTCATATACAAGAAACAGAGAATAATTCGAATATGATACATGATTGGACTTTAACTTGCTATTGGACTTTAACATGATTGGACTTTAACTTTAGGGTGGAGGGGTACTGAAGACTTGTATAGGGACCTGGCCTGTAGCTTTTGTTTGGGTGGGAGCTCCACCTCAACCCCTGGTACCCTGGCATCTCTATACACAAAGAGTCTGGAATATTCTGGTGGAAGATCCGCCTCAAATCCCCTCCCCTATCTCTTTCCCTAAACCTGCCCCTTTAAAGCACACCAAACACAGCTCCTCCCCCAGAGAGGCTCAAGACCATTCCCACAGGGTATATAAGCTGCATCCCAGAAAACAGACACATGGTTCTTCCTGTCACTCCTGTTCTCCTCTCTGAGGGCCCTGGGAATCATCCAGGAAGGCTTCACCCATTAAACCTGGGCTTTTCCTGATTCGGTCTGATTTGGATTTGTTGTGTCAGCAAAGAGGCCAGGCCTATTAGGGTGGAAAAGACTTACCATTTGGAGGTTCCGCCAAGGGGGCGCTGATTTTTCCCCACTGGCCCAGGGCTGCATGGTGGGAAAACACCCCTCTCCCCAACACCTGCTCTCCACCAGACTGAGATCAGCTCCTGACTAGGTAAGTTTCCTTTCAAGTCATTGCCTAGGAGGCCCAGGGCCTCTTCGTTTTTTGGGGTGTCCTGCCAAAGACTCGGCCATGCCAGGTCGCCCCGCCCCCACCCATTCCCCAAGCACAGGGCTGCCTTTGCTCCACCCAACCCGCTCTGGAGCAAAGGACTGCCTTTGTTCCATGGGATCCCTTCTTTAGAAGACTTACTGTAGAAGGGAACTCCCCCCTACACACACACACACCCCATTTTTTGACCCAAGACTTATCACAGTGGATGCATTGTACTAGGCTTCAGGTCCCCAGTGTAGACTTGAGAAATGGCACTTGCCATTCAAAGCCTGATCCCCAAACGCCCCTGCGAGGTCTTTTACAAAATTTATTCAAGTTGGGGCTATCTGATATAATTGGACAGAACTGCCCTATGTCCACGGTTTTGGGGTTCTGTGTTCCCGCCAATATCTCACAGCACTGGTCCATTCACTGCTAGAGACACTGACCTGCCCCCCCACTTCCCCCAAACTCCTACCCAACCCCCTCCTCTTAGTCCACAAATCTAAAACTAAATTCCTTCCCCTTCCCCTCCTTCCTGCCTTCCCCTTCCCCCCAACTCCTCTCCCCATCTCCCAATGCCTCAACCTACACACTGGCCTAATGCTTCCAAATCATCCCTGGTTTCGTCTTATACTCGGTCTCACCAGACTCCTGCCTTCCCATCCATTTCATTTCTCAGTCAGCACTAGATATTCGGAAAAAAAAAAAATTTTTTTTTAAAGGCTAAGGAGGATCCCCAAACTCCCCTACAGGAATTTGTGAAAATGGCTTTTAAAGTTTTTAATGCTCAAGAATGACAGCCAAGCCAACCCAACAGACAAGGCTGCAACAATACACTCCAAGCCCAAGCCTTACAGCGGCTCTGAGGCCACCAGGGTCCCCCACAAGGGGTACAAGGGAAGTCGGCCACGAGGCTCCATCCCACTGGAGCTCAGCCCAAGTCAACTCTGCCAAAAACTTGCTTCAAATGCGGCAAGCAGGGCCACTGGTCACGGGATTGCCCTGACCTTCAGCCACCCAGGAGGCCATGCCCTGTCTGCCGACAGCCTGGGCACTGGAAATCGGAATGCCCCCATGCAGGCTCGTCCTCTGTGCCGTGCCATGGTGGTCCAGCCTCACCAACATTGGCAACTGAGAACTCCTAAGCCTGGCAAAGAACTGATATGGCCTAGACCTGCTGACTCCCATTGCCCTCTCCTCCAAGCCTAGGGTGACACTGCGGGTCACGGGTAAGTGCATTGACTTTCTTCCGGACACGGGAGCTACCTATTTTGATATCTGCTTTGATATCTCACTCAGGTCCTACAGTTCCCTCACCAATTTCTGTCACAAGGGTGGACAGGATCCCTTCCTTCCCACTTAAGACCCTGGCACTTCCCTGCATTCTTGCAGAGCGATTCTTCTCATGCTCTTTTTTCTGGTCATACCTGCTTGCCCTGAAGCTCTGCTTGGTCACAGTGTTCTCAGCCTTTTGGGGGCCACACTCACCTTGGTCTCCTGAGTGTTTCACAGGTCCATTCACAGGGGCCCTCCAGAAATGTCAGCCTCTGCACCAGCTTCGAGGACACCAACCAGGCGAGGATTGGCAGGTGGACTTCACTCACATGCCCACACCTAAAGAACTCCATTACCTCCTAACTATGGCTGACACCTTTATCCTCAGGAAAGGTTGAGAAGGCCAATGGACTCATCAAATGACAGCTCACCAAGCTCTCCACTGAATTCAGGTTATCTTGGTCCTCTCTTCTCCCCATTGCCCTTACCTGACTCTGGGCCACCCCATGCTCTCCTATAGGTTTGAGCCCTTTTGAGCTCCTCTACAGAAGGCCCTTTCTCCTCAATCACCACCTCCCAGCGCAACCTCCCCCCACTGGCCGGGTACCTCCCCTACCTCTCTCTTCTGAAGTCCCTTCTCTGTTCATATTGTGATTCTCACCACCCCCTCAGCTGCCAAGCTCCTGGGACATCCATGTTAGTACCATCTCTCCAGATTCAAGCAGTCACCTATCCAGGATACATGGTCTGTTCAGCAGTTGGGACCCTCCACCTTCTTTCTGCCTTTCCAAGATGTCCCAATAAAGGGCCTATCTGCTCTTCTGCTCTGTACATTCATCTTTATAGTACAACTAGGGCAGATGTTAATGATCTATTTTTTTTTTTTTTTTAGAAACTTGCCTTTTTTGCTTCCTCAAGAAGCAGATGCCTGAGGTCTCCTGGATGACAATTAACTGGATGTTCCTCCCCTCACACCACCTGCTGAATGTGAGCCCATTGACTCCCGACTTCTCTTCCCCACGTCGCCCTATGCCACAGGAAGTACTCAGAATTGAACCAGTGACGCTATACCCAAAGAGTCTGCAATGTTTGAGTAGGAGCTCCACCTCAAACCCTGGCACCCTGGCATCCCTATACACAAAGAGTCTGGAATGTTCTGATGGAAGATCCACCTCAAGTCCCCTCCTTTATCTCTTTCCCTAAACCTGTCCCTTCAAAGCCTGCCAAACACAGCTCCTCCCCCAGAGAGGCTCAAGACCACTCCCACAGGGTATAAGCTGCATCCCAGAAAACAGACACATGGTTCTTCCTGTCACTCCTCCTGTTCTCCTCTGTGAGGGGCTGGGCAATCATCCAGGAAGGCTTCACCCATTAAACCTGGGCTTTTCCTGATTCTGTCTGATTTGGATTTGCTGCGTCAGTGGAGAGGCCTATCAGGGTGGAAAAGACTTACCAGCTTTCACTTAATTTTCTTAATGTTTTGGAAAATGTGTTTTATCATGTACTACGGGGACATTTTTGCTTTTAACCCTTCTTCGTGTATTTCCTATGAACAAAGGTGTTTGTCTATACAACCACAACTTGTCAAACAAACACAGCAAGTGTAAGGATGATCCAATTGCACAAAGAGTCCTTTGACCTCTACACTTACGCTGTGATGCATGGGCGCCACTTTTCCCAGTTTCATTTAAATCTATGCTTCATCTGCCAGTTACATCAATTATTCCATCAATATTTCACATTGTATGCCAAGTCCCTTTAGTCTCCTTTAATATGAAAACAATTTCAGCTTTTGTGATTCATTACTTGTTATATGCAACCAGAGTTCATTCTGGTGCCTCCAATTCCAACTCAGGACCACAAGGCTCTTCCTTTCAGACTCTATTCCTGGTTTGTGTCTTCCTGTGCAGAGACAGCCCTGATTCATAGCACAGTCAGCATATTTACTCACTTACCAAAATCTTGCAACAAAAAACAGTTTCAGAATTCCTGCACTCATACAACTGGGGGGGGGGGGATAAATCTACCAGATGAGTTTAATATATAAAGAAGAAATTGTGATCAAATTAATTGGGTTAGTTATTCTACCCTTTTGGTGTGGTTACATAATTTATTTAAAATTCAATTATTTATTTGAAATACTGTTGGCATTTCAGCTGAATTTTTCCAACCTTCTTGATTTAAATCTGTTTTTAATATGTAGAAAATTAATGTATTTCAGCCGGGCGGTGGTGGCGCACGCCTTTATTCCCAGCACTCGGGAGGCAGAGCCAGGCGCATCTCTGTGAGTTCGAGGCCAGCCTGGGCTACCAAGTGAGTTCCAGGAAAGGCGCAAAGCTACACAGAGAAACCCTGTCTTGAAAAACCAAAAAAAAAAAAAAAAATTAATGTATTTCTAAATGTCAAAACTGTACACAAGGCACACTCACAGTGGGATTCTACCTACTCCTCCCTGACAGGTAACCAGCCACAGTGTTTTCTGATTGTTTTCTCATATTTTGTTAATCAGCATTCCCTCACTGTAAAACATACTGAAGACCCTCAACATACAGAAAAGCAAGTCTCACATTATCGTTCCAGAGATTCTGGTTCCTGTGATTAACCAGTGACTCTACTACTTTTAGTCCTGTGGTGAGGTACAGCATCATGGTGGGACAGAATCTTTTACCTCTTCTCTAGGAGGTGAGACAACACTAGTCTAATGGACCTCAAGACTCCTTATTAGGCCCTGAGGCAGGCAATCATAAGGAACATCTTAGCAACCTGGATTCTACTTGGTTTGGGTAATACACATGCTCCTCTCCTTACAAGGTAATTGGCAGCCTCACTCCTTCACCTGCATATAGACACACACACACATGCAGAGAGAGAGAAAGAGAGAGAGGGGGGGGGAGAGGGGGCTGTCGTGGTTTAAATGAGAATGCCCCACCCCCATGGGCTCATATATTTAAATACTTGATCTGCAGTTGATGGAACTATGTTGGAAGGATTAGGAGGTGTGGCCTTGTTGAAGAAGGTGTGTCACTGGGGGTAAGCTTTGAAGTCTCAATATCCCTGGCCAGTTAGTACCCTCTGCCTCATACTTGAGGATCAAATATAAGCTCTCAGCTACTGCTCCAGCACTGTGTCTCTTTGTCTAATGCTGTGCTCTCCAACAAGATGATCATGGATTCTAACCCTCTGGTACTGTGAGCTATGGTAAACATTTTCTTTTATAAGTTGTCTTGATCATGTTTTATGCATATCAGTAGAATTGTAAATCACACACACACACACACACACACACACACACATGCACACACAACTCTGAACAACGCACCTAGCAACCTCAAACCCCTACCTGCATTGATTTACAAGTACAATCCTCTCCAAACAGTAGAAGAGGTTTCTCTTCCCCTCACAACAATCAAATTTAGACTGTTCCTATTCCAGTATATTCCCAATATAACCAGCAGGCAGAATAAAGATCAATCGGGCCCATACTGGTTTTGTACACAAACACACTACAGAAAACTGTATTCTTCAATTGAACTTTTAAGGATGCTTCCTTGTTTAACATCCTACACCCTTAAGTATGCCAGGAATATGATGAAAATTAGATGCATTATGGGAAGACACATGCAGGGTAGGAAAAAGGAATACAAGACCTAATGTATCAATCTAAATAAAGAGCCACCCAAGCTACACCCCTTAGCAGCAAGCCTCTCCTTCCTTTATCCACCATAAAAGAAGATTCAGGCTGTAACCTGAGACCCTTGATTACTCAGTCATGTGACCTGCTGCCAGTCTTGATGGGGCATCCTTCTCTAATCTCTGCTGTTGCTTCCTTCAAATAAAGCTATCTTGATGCTTTTGCACATCTGGGTGAGCCCTCCCAAAGAATCTGGAAGCCGGGACTGGAGACATGGCTCAGTAGTTAAGAGCCCATGCTGCTTCTGGAGAGGGCTAGAGTATGGTCCTTACCAACCATGCCAGCGGGGCTTGCACACGCCTGTAACTCAAGCGTCACACCACTGTCTTCTGACCTCTGTGGGCACCCCCATTCACATGTGCTCATCGTAACACATATACACAGACTTAATTAAAAATAAAATGTTTTAAAGGGCTTGGGAACACCCAACCTAGACCCTCAACCATTGCCAATAACATCATCCCCTAAATAGTTTGCAACCTTCCCTTGGCTTGAAGATGGTTGTATTTACCATAGATTTTTTTTCTTCTTCATTGTATGAATCTGTTATATTTAATTTTTGTTTTTAGTTAGGGAAGGAGTATATTTTTTTTAACCACTACACCAAATATTATGTTTTGACACCCAAATTTCACACTTAATTTCCATTTTTAAAATCCTTCGTGGCTATAAATAATATATAATTTGGCCTAAAGAAGATGTCTCTGAACACTAAAATTTTTACTGCACATTATAAACTCAGTTTCAATGGGATATAAGAATGTAAGCAACTGTAGAATAATGTCCCAGTTGAGAAAGAATGAGACATAAATAACACCCAAAAGATTTCAACCACAACATTCTTGAACCAAATGCTTTGTGATTCAATTTATAACTAAATTATCTCTGAGGATGAGGGTTCAGAAGATTTCTCACAGCGGTCAGTAATGAAGGATCCAGTGAGTTTGGAAGCACAGTCTCAACGTGGCCTCCTTTTTGCTTGCACACTGTTGATACAGTTAAAAGTTCAACTCCTCAGCTCAACTCCCATGCCTCCTAATGAGGGAAGCATAACACTATCCAGGCGTCTCCCAGCACAGTGATCAGAACGCCGTTTGCTCCACACACTCTGATTTATGTCAGCTTGCTTAGAAATCACCCACATGCTGGAAACCCCTGTGGAAAGGTGTGTCCTGGCCCCAGGCCACAGCTCGCTCCTTTCCCCTCCTTGATTTCTTCTCCCTGTGAGAGATCTGCGGGTGGAGGGGCACGCTGTATGTTTGTGAAATTCTCCTCACGGGAACACAGAGAAGAACTTTGGCCTCCTTGAAATAATTTACACCTAATTTAGTTAAAGGCGCACGAATAATGGGGCTGCTCATACCAGCAACAGGAAGCATCCCTGGGAAGATTTTTCATGCCGGGTAGGAACACGGGTGGCAAACACTATCTTCTGACACTAGAAAAATTGCTCAGAGTAAGAGATTATTTTTTGACAATACTATTCTAAATCCTTGTGGGGGGAGGGGGAAAGTCAGGGCAGATGGCCTGGGGCCAGTCAGGAAACCCTTAATCACCCAGAAAAACAAGGAACAGGAGAGGTCATTATTCTTAGTGGGCCAGACTGTAAAACAATGTTTTTAAGGCTTCAGATTTATAGCAAAGCACCTTGAAATATCTCAGGCAATTATAAAAACGAAAACCACTCCAAAAGGTATTATTCTTTTCTGTAAACAAGAGAAACTGCCCAACTCTCTCCAAGCTTCATCAAAGAACTTTCCCATTGTATCTATCACTGAATTATTGTATCATATGGTAGGCTTACCACAATGAATTAATTTTAAATATGATAATAACTTAATGGATGGAGAGACTAATAGAACAGTAGATAGATAGATAGATAGATAGATAGATAGATAGATAGATAGATAGATAGATAGATAGATATTCACTTTGGATCATATAATTTGCTGGACTACCTTCTTCCTGCAGGTATACCAACTCTATTTGAGACTAAATAAAACATCTTTAGGTAGATGTGCCATATTGAACCTGGTGTCATATCATGAAATTCAAAGCAGTGGAGACTAAATGAAGTTAATATTCACAAAGCTCTGCAATAGCCAGTCTCATTGTCCCTGAACCTCCATTATAGCATACATACGTTAAGTCAATTATACTCACAATTGTTAGTCAAAGGCATTATTGCTTAATTTATCATAAATGAATCAACTTTTAAATTCTGTGTGTGTGTGCGTGTGTGTGTGTGTATGTGTGTGTGTGTGTGTGTACACTTTGTGTGTATCTTTATATGCCCATGCACCACAGTATAAGTGCAGAAGTCAGAGGACAGTGTGCAGGGATTCATTTTCTTCTTCCAATGTATAGATCCTGAGGACTGAAGTCAGGTCATTAGACTCAATCAAAGGCACCACTTTTACCTCTTTAGTTATTGGGCCAGCTCCTTAGTGAATCAGCTTTTACCCTAATTAGGTAAATGACTTTCCCGAGGCCAGACAGCTAGCAATGGTGGCATAAATAAAATTCCTGTTTAAGAATGAAACCATCATATACCAAAAATATGTTGCATAATAAAAAATTATCGATAATCATTGATTTACATTGTTGCCTATTTCCAGCACATTCTTCTGAATGTACTTATGAGTCCATCTTATCTTCACGGGTCAAAGAGGAAGAGAGGAAATAGAGAAAGTCTACAGTGCTTGATCGATTGCCTGAGCGTCCGTGAGTACAAAGCTGAGCTTCAAAGCACAAGGAAGCCAACTAGATATTAAAGGAAGTCACTATACAACAACAACTCCTTCTAGAAATAGTCTGGGACAGAAAAATGTTCGCCTCACTGGACACGATTGATTATTACAGGACGTAAAATAAGAATGTGTAAGAAGGTATCAATATGTAATTTAAGCTAATATGAACATGAGAGCCAGAGAGCTAGTGTTTCATTTGTGCTCTAACTTAGGACAGAGATACAGACAATATTCATAGATTTTGCAAGAAGGAAACCCTATACAGAGATCAGTCTTTTAGTAATGAATTGATCCCTGGGCCAAGCATGGTGGCTCACACCTCTAACCTCAGTAGTCAGGCCAGTCTGGGCTGCAAGGCAACATCTACTATAGTATAATCTCAAAATAAAGGACTTGGTTTTTAAAAAGAACTAACACAAGAAGAATTCAATTACAAGGCTCTGTGTGAATACACGAAAATTACAGAATTTATGCAATGTCCAAGTTCATAGTATTTTTAAATGTTTGAAATTACAGAGAAAACACATTAATTTACCGTGGAACTCTAAAATCTTAAAATGAGAGCTCCACATGGCTAGTTTGGAGAGCTCTGATTGTTGAATGGGAACACAATAATAAATGACACAAGTCATGTATTAAGTTTGTTGTTCACATTGAAGTGGCCCAAATACTTCTCTTGATTTGGGAACTCCTTGAACCTATTTTCAGGATGAAAGTAATGCATACCCTTGAATAAATAACATCCACTAGAAGCTGTGTTATGATCCAGCCAGATCAGCTAGGTGGGTCACTTAACTCACCTGGCCATAGATCCTTCATTTATAAAACAAAAGCATGCAACTGAAACATTTGAAGTCTGCTTCAAAGGCAAATCTTGGATTAGGAATCATAACTTGTTGATAAAGATTTTTATTATAAAAAGATGAGAGAGTCTAGACTCAACTCATTCAAAGGAAATCAGATTAAAGGTTTATGGGAACATGGATGGCAGATAGCATTAAGTGGTAAATCCAACAAATTCCAAACATGTATTCCTCTTCTCTTTACTATTTGTGATGGTATTCCTTACTGATTGGGTTTTTTTTTCTCTAGATGTTTCTTTTTTTAATTATTTTCCCCCTCTTTATTGAAAATAGATTCTTCTTAGGGACTGGAACAATGGCTCAGCAGTTACAAACACTGGTTGCTCTTCCAAGAAGAGGTTCAGTTGCCACACGGCAGTTCACAATTATCTGTAACTCCAATTCTAGAGGATCTGATACCCTCAGACAGACATACATGCAGGCAGAACACCAATGTACACAGAATAAAAATAAATTGTAAAACAAGAAAATAGTTTCTTTTCCCGTACACTATATCCTGATTACAGCTCCCCTTCCCTCTCCTCCTGGTTTCTCCCCACCTCTCCTCCCATCTGGATCTACTTCCTTTCTGTCTCTTGTTAGAAAAGAACAGGCTTCCGGGCTGGAGAGATGGCTCAGAGGTTAAGAGCACTGCTTGCTCTTCCAAAGGTCCTGAGTTCAATTCCCAGCAACCACATGGTGGCTCACAACCATCTGTAATGAGATCTAGTGCCCTCTTCTGGCCTGCAGGGATATGTGCAGACAGGACAGTGTATACCTAATAAATAAATAAATCTTTAAAAAAAAAAAAAAAAGAAAGAAAAGAAAAGAACAGGCTTCTAAGAAGTAACAACAAAACATAAAAAAATAAAATATAATAAGATAAAACAAGAACATCACATCGGAGTTGATAAAAGCAAACCAACAGGAGGAAAAGAGCCCCAAGAGAAGGTACACATCAACGACCCACTCGTTCACACACTCCATAAAAATACTAAACTGAAAGCTGCTATAGTATATACATGATGAAGACCCATGAAGGTTTGTTTGTGTGTTGTTTCAGCCTCTGTGAGTTCATATGAGCTTTCCTCAGTTGATTTAGGGTTTCTTGTTCTCTTGGTGTCTTCCATCTCCTCCAGCTCTTACACTCTTTCTGCCTCCTCTTTCTCATGATTCTTTGAGTTCTAAGAGGAGACAGCAGATGGAGACATCTGGTTTAGGGCTGAGTGTTCCAAGGCTTCTCTCTCTCTCTCTCTCTCTCTCTCTCTCTCTCTCTCTCTCTCTCTCTCCATAATGTCTGGCTGTGGGTCTCTGTATTTGTTCCCATCTGTTGCAGGAGGAAGTTTCTCTGATGATGGCTGAGCAAGGCCCTAATCTATGAGTATAACAGAATGTCATTAGGAGTCATTTTGTCACTATTTTTTTTAAGACCAGTAGTATTTATTTCCACCCTAGATCTTTGGGCTATCGGTTCTCTGATTCTTGGTAACCCTGGCAGTTCCATCTCACGGAATGGACCTTAAGTCAAATCATACATAGTTGGTTACCCCTACAAACTTTGCCCCACTATTGCTTTGAAAGGGTAATCTTAGGACATAAATCTTCAAAAATGCCACAGAAAATGAACACTATTGAGGTAAACACCAAGTTTCCACAGACAGAGTCACTGCACTCATATTAATTAACCATTGGAAGCCTGGTGATTGTTATGCAAGTGAGCAAGTAGATGTTTACCATGCCCTTAACACACAAACATTTAAGGTGTTTAGCTGTGCTCATGGTCCCAGTTTTGGGAGCTAAATTATGCTCTGAATGTCTGCATCTATAAAATTTGCATATTAAAGTATAATCCTCAAGGACTTGTTATTAAGAGGTGGCTGGGTCACGAGGGTGGAAGCCCTCATGAGTGGGATTAGTGCCTTTATGAAAGACCCTGAGAGAGAATGTTTGTCTTCTTTGCTCTTCTGTCTGCCATGTGAGGACACGTTGAGAAATCTTCATCCATGTGGAAATGGCCCTCACAAGCCACACAATCCAATGTTGTTTTGATTTAATACTAGCTAGTTCCCATTAATACAATCAGCAGATTTCTGTTGTTTATAAGGTCCTTTGCTAGGAGAGCTCAAACTAGGAAACTCTATCACTTGGTCAAACAGGATGAGGTTAAAAAAAAAATTAAAGCTGAAAATAAAGTAACCATGGCATCCTTGATATTCTGAAGATGAATTTCTTTGATGAATAGCAAATAGTAGCTATATATCTAAGTAGCAAGACAAACAAGTTAACAGCTACAAGTAATACTACTCATAATAGTTAGGCAATTTTCAGAGGGTCTTTAAAAATGATATTGCAGGACTGAGGACATGGCTCCATTGAAAAAGTGCCTGCCGTATAAGGATGGGGGACCAAGTGTGTAACTCCAATGCTGTTCTCTCCGGAGCAGAGACAAATGGATTCCTGGATCTTATCAGCCACCTGAGTTAGTGAAATCACTGAGCTCCAGGTTCCAAGAGAGACCTTGTCTTTCAAAGTAAGGCAGAAAATAACTGAAGAAGAGACCCAATGTTAACCTCTGACCTCCACACACTGGCACGCATATGTGTACATATCCACAGAAATGTGTACATGCTACACATAAACATGTACACACACGAATGTGCTCACACTCACAAACACACACACATACATATCCAGAGTTTTCCATAAAGTTTTGAAATATTGTGTCAATTTTTCTTTCTTTAATTAGTTCAAATGTTTCAGTGCAATCATTAACGAGTAATGGAGAATGAAACAATTAGATACAATTATTAATCAGAAGAAAAAAGCAGATCAGTTTCTTCAGTGAACTCAAAATTGTGGATGGGGATTTTGGAAAATATAATTATCTATTACTCTTTAAGCAGGTTGGGGGAATAAATTAGGAGAGATGGATCAGCTGTTAAAGGCTAGGCTCACAACCGGAACATCAGTAATTTTGTAGGAGGAAAATATTGCTATTATATAACAATAAATGTGATAGAAGTGTGTCCTGATAATATCTAAACTGTTGAGATAAAATTATGGATGTCCATAGCAAAGTTCAAAACCTGTATCCCCTATGGCCACACAGCAGACACTCAGTATGTTAACAAATGCACAAGTGTACTTGTTGCACACACTAGCGAACTTCTGGACATGCAGTAATAATTTGAATGAGTAACTTGGGAGGCCAAACTAACACAAGATTCCATGCGAAGTTTTGAATGTTAACAATGAACTAGACCTGAACTTCACCTTCATCACTTTGCTGGCGCTGCCAGACTGTTCTTCGGGGAAGGAGAACCAATGGCCTCTGTGCACGCATACCGAAAAAGACTACTTTTAATAAACTTGCTTAGGAGGCTGTGGGGATTTAGTGAGACAAAAACCAGGCCAGGGACCTCAGAAACAGTTGCAGCCTGAGTGCAATGGCAGTCTGCTGCAGAACCAGAAGACCTGATAGTGTAAACCAAGTCCCGAGGTGGAACACCACGGAGTTCTTTCTTGCTTGGGGGTGGGGGATGGTCAGTTTTTCATGTGTTCAGTCTTTCCACTGAATAGGTGAAACCCATCAATATTAAGGAAAACAATCTACTTCACTCAAAGTCTATCAATTTAAGCATAAAGTTTAAGGAAACCTGTAGGGGACTGTTGGACTAAATAGCTGGCCACCATGGCCCTGCTCAGTGAACACACAAAATTAACTATCACCCTGACTATATAAACTTATGCAAATAAAGCCTCCTCTGAGCTCACTCTGTAGTTGTTTCTGTTTTTGTTTTTGTTTTTACTCTTTGGGTGCCTGCCACCCAGCTCTCAAATAAATACACAAAGACTTATCCTTATTGATGAATGCCCAGCCTTAGCTTGGCTTGTTTCTAGCCAGCTTTCCTTAACTTAAATTATCCCATTTATCTTTAACTACATCTTGCCTCTGGGTTTTTACCTTTCTCTATTCTATATACCTCTCTTTTCTTCTTACTCCATGGCTGGCTGGGTGGCTGGGTGGCTGGCCCCTGGCATCCTCACTCTCCTCCTTTTCTCCCTCCTTCTTTGTTCCTCTCCTATTTATTTTCTCTGCCTACCAGCCCCACCTGTTTCTCTCTCCTGCTTAGCTATTGGCCATTCAGCTCTTTATTAGACCAGCAGGTGTTTTAGATAGGCAAACACAGCTTCACAGAGTTAAACAAATGCAAAACAAAACAATGCAACTTATCTTTGCATCAGTAAACAAATATTCCACAACACAAATGAATGTAACTCATCTTCAGCTAATATTCTACAACATCAGTCCCTGAAATTAGGCTAAATAATATCTGTCTCTTAGAGTTGGGAAAACATGAGCATAAAATTAGCAAATGATTATGAACACGCAGAACCTACCTAGTAAGCAGCTAATGAACATTAGTTTTCTTTATGTACATATCTCTCATGTATAATTACAATGTCTGAAGTGAAAAAAAATGGGCTAGTGGGATGACTCAGGATATAAAGGTACTTGGTACCTAGCCTGGGTACCTAAGGCTTTGAACTAACTATAAAGCTGAATATAACCTTGAACTCCTGATCCTCCTGCCTCCACCTCCCAAAGGCTAAGATTATATGTGCCACCATTCTTAGCTACCTTTAAACTTAATGTATGGCTCCCTCTAGTATGGTACCTAGAGCCATACCTAGGCAGGTGTCAATGACCAGGAATGCTCTCGAGCAACCTCTACTGTCTTGAGTCCTGCATGTGGCATGGAGAACAAGCAGAGCAGTACAGTTTCCAAGAACGCTTCACTGCACTCACCCAACCAAGCAGAAAGCAATAGTCATGACCTTCTATTTGGACAATTAAAATAAAAATTTTAAGAGTTGATGAATGCAGCCAGATAAAATAGAACCTGCTCTTAATCACTAATCTTTCCTCCAAATTTAACCAAAGACTCTTTCTGAGGTTGGAGGAGTTCAGGGCTCCCCTCCCCCGCTCAGTCTTCATTTGTGCCTCTCTCTGCAGTTTTGGGTTCCAGCTGGAATCCGATTTACCCAAACACCCCGATGGATGAGGCTGTTCTCCTGAGGCATCCAGCCCTGTGGACAAGACTTAAGTTCAGATAGTTCAGATAAGGCTTAGGATCAGCAGCCAAGCACTTGGATGCTTATCTGAATGGGTCCTTCCAAGTTTTGCCCCATATTAGGCCATATAACTGCAAATAAATATTTATTGTGTCAAATTGGCTCTGCAAATCTTAAACACATCTGGATCTCACACAGAGCTGAGACATTACACAGTTGACATTGTGCATGCTCTTGCGAAGATTTGAGTTCTGTAAAATAAATTTCTCAAAGGAGGAAAGAATTTGAAAAAAAAAAAGATTTTAGTGACGTTCTGATACATGTGCTGATTGCAAGTATTGCTCCAAGCTTTAGAGTTGGAAATGGGGATTGCCTATTTCTACAGCAGAGCACAGTGTACAGGCATAGGGCCAAGGCTTAAAGTATTAGGAAATCTTTCCAGAGAGCATGAGATAGACGGTGAGATAGAATTAGCTCAACAGACAATGGGAATGCCTCCTTGGAAAAAGGCAAAGACCAACCGAATTATTGTCTGCATCCTAGTTAAGAGTATTGCTGTGAAGAGACACCACAATCAAGGCAAGTGTTTTAAAAAGAAAACATTTAGTTGGGGTTTGTTCCCAGTCTCAGAGAGTTATCCTCTTAGCATCATGATGGGAAACATGGTAGACTGGCATGGTGCTGGAGAAAGCTGAGAGCTTTATATCCTGAGCCACAGACAGCAGGCAGAGAGAGGGACATTGTGCTTGGTGTGGGCTTTTGAAACCTCAAAGCCCACTCCCAGTCACACATCTCCTCCAACAAAGCCGCACCTCCTCCAACAAGGCCACCCCTCCTAATTCTTCCAAACAGTGCATCAACTGGGAACTAAACATGCAAATATATGAGCCTGTGGGGGACATTCTCATTCAAACCACACAGTCCATGTTAACTCTAAATGAAGCCATTCAGTGAGTCAACATACTAGTCATCCGGTTCATGAGTTTTATATAAAGACAAACTTACCAAGAATTAACCCAATATCTTCAAAGAAAATAAATGACACCTACATACCAATGTTTAGTATGTCACGCTAGCCAACTTTGTGTTTGGCCAAAAGAATGGGATTGTGTTATGCTCAAGAAAATGGACAGAAGAGAAAATAATCATGCAGGAAAAAAAATTAGTTAAACTCAGAGAACAAGCTATAGTGCTTTAAGTAAGAATAGCCCCCCTAGGCTCAAATATTAAATGTTGCATCATCAGTGAGTGGCGGTAGATGAGAAAGATCAGGAGGTATGGCCTCATAAGGTTTCAAAAGGCCATGCCACATTGAATTATTGAAACCTTGTGAGATTTCCAAAGGCCCAGCATCTCTCTCTGCCTGTTGCTTACATCTCAGGATACAGCTCTCGGATAATGCTCCAGCAGCCATACTCCCTGCCATGATGATAACAGACTGACCCTCTGAAACTATAATCCAGCCCCCAATTAAATGCTTTCTTTTATAAGTTGCCTCAGTCATGGTGTCTTTTCATGGCAATAGAACACTAAGTTACAAGCATCTCATGGAACAGACAAACAAAAGAACAAAAGCAACAAAACATAACCAAAGTGACCTGAACATAGAAGAGAATCTGTGTAAGAAGGAGAAATTACCTGGAAAGAGGGAGGGACGAGAGAAAAATGGAAGGTAGACATAAAGCTTAACACCTAAATGTATAGAATGTCTCATTAATTTATATGAATGTCTATTAAGATCTGTTAGTGACTCTTAGAGAAGTTATTCGATCTACTTCATATGCTACAAAGTGTTGCCTTGTAACCATTTAAATTTACTATCAAGATGCATTGCTCTGGAAAAGGCCATTGTCAAAGGAGAAAGACAGCAGTAGGGTAGAGAAGGGATATAGAATAATATCAGAAATCAGACTCTTCCTGCTGTTACAAACCAGATGAGAAAAGGGTTCCCATTCAGACAAAATATTCCATTATGAGAAAAAAAAAAAAACAAGTCTAAAACAATAAATCACTAAAAAGACAAAGTCAACAGAAAAACACAAAAGCCAGAACTGTACTCTTAAAAATACATATGTAAAGATCAAAATTTATAATGTCAAAGTCAATTCCTTTAAAAGATGAATAAAATTAAAAACCTTTAAAAGCTCTAAGAAAGTTGCGATTGGGTGTTTTGGAAGGCTACCTGTGAACAGATGGCAAGGTAAGACTCAAGGCAGAGGAGCCAGCTCCTGCCAAGCAGGGGCCCCAAGCAGTGCCCAAGACCAGGGCTCATCTTTATCACAGCAAGAAGCCTTGAAGGCAGAACAAAGTCCAGAACTCAGAAAAGAATCCCAAAATCCCAGAAAGGTCTTAAGTAGAATTAGTATACAGAGAGGAAGATTTAGATACTTTTTAATGATCATAAATAAATACATGGAAGAACCATAACCACACAAAAATTGTCAAAAGAGATGCCAGAAGCTTTGAATATATTGTTAAACCCAAGAATACATTCCATGTACCCACATACATGGAAAAATTATTTTTTATTTTGGGGGTTTTAAATAAATATACATCTAGTATTTCTGAACATTTTTTTTTCTTTCTTGAGAATAGGGGAGAAAATGTCAATAAATGAATATAGAAGACATGAAAAATAAACATATTTCACTAGTGAAGTATCTTGGAAACTAGCCAGGAAACAGATGTGAAAGCATTTTACAATAAACAAAGTACGACACAGATGTCACATACTGTCATTAGGGCCACTCAGCCCCTGGCAGGTGGAAAACACCCACAGGCCTGCCCAGCACCCCGAGCAAATATATGGTGGACAAATGGGAGAGAAAGAGAAGCAGAGTGGTTGACGTGCTGTGGAGTGTAAACGGGATTTATTTGGGGACTTCCCAGTCCCAAATAAACACACAGAGACTTATACCTGAATATAAATGTTCAGCCAACAGCACAGGCTTGTTACTAACTAGCAATTACATTTAAATGAACACATTTCTGTTAATCCATGTATTGCCACATGGCTCATGGCTGTACCTGTCCTCTAGTATCTTGCTTCCCAGCAGCTGGCTGCCCTGAGTGGAGATAGTCAGAACTAAAGAAACAAAGATGATGCAGAAGAGGCTGATGTGGGTAGCCTGTGCTGCCACCCAGGGTTGCTGCCGAGGGCCAGGTCTGAGTCAGTGGCCCTACCACAGCCAGAGTCTGTGTTGATGTCCTTGGCTCCTGTTATCACTAAAGCCAAGGAAATCAGCCAAGGACATAATCCTGTGCAGATAGATGTCAGGGGTCTGGGCTGCCACGTGAGGCCATGTTGGTGTCTAAGGGCCATGCTACCAATGGGTGGTACTGATTTGACTGGCCTGCACTGCTAAGTGGGCCATGGTGACACCCAGGCCCAAGCTGTGGCTGAGGGCCAGGTCTGGGTCCATGGTCCTGCTACAGCTGAGGTCTGTGTTGATGTCCGATACCCATGTTACCACAGGAGGCCATTCGAATCATGTGTATTGAAATCCAAGGGCCATGCTGAGCTGGCCCCACCCTTCACTGGCCCTTGGAGACCTGGCCCTACCCCCTTGATGGCTACTGCAGCAGCAGAAGAGCTGGCCCCGCACCTCAAAGGAGAGCTGGCTCTACCTCTCATTGGAGAGCTATGCATTTCCCCACAGCCACACACACACACCCAATACCCCCATACCTCACCACTTCCCACCTCCCCCAACCCCTCACTGAGGAGAGATGGTCCCACTGCAGGAGAGATGGTCCTGCTGGGATTGGAGCAAGAGAACTGGCTCTGCCCCTCACCTGAGGAAGACAGTCCCAGTGGAGGCCAGTCTGACCAACTCAGCTACAATCCAGACACACATTCAGGGCTTTCAGTTGGCCCATCCCAACATCTACACCATCTATGACCTGCTGGAGCACGTGAAGGTACTGGTCCCATGGAACCATAGTCCCAGGATGTCCATGTTTTAGTCAATAGCAAGATATCTGAGAAGTCTCCTTGAGGGTCCAGTATTGATGGTATACCAGAAGCCAGGGGCCTTAAACCTGACTGATCACTCATTGCAATGAACATTTGCAAGCAAAGCTGTTTGGACAAAAGGGCATGGCACACTGAAGCTCCAAATACCACTAAGAATTAAGAGATGATGGAGAGGTGGGAAAGATGGAGGAGTGGAGTGGTTTTTGTTGTTGTTGCTGTTGTTTTGAATTAATATTTGAATTATATTAATAATTATTTTTTATTTGGGGGGCACTGCAAGGATGAAGGGTGGATATGGAGGGAAATGAGTAGGATTGGGGTGCATGATGCTAAATTCCCAAAGAATCAATAAAAAATTATATTACAAAGAAAAGAAAATTTTTAGAGAGTAGAAAACGAAAACTCCAGACCTGTGAATGAAACCAAATAAGATAAAGGTATAAAGGGAAATGGAGGAAGGTCTGGGAGGAGACAGGAAGGGGGGAGGGAGAGGGAGGGAAGAAATGGAGGACCGTTAGTTGTCACCACCCACTGCACCACAATGGATGGACATGCCTTTATTTTGGTTTGCTATATTTAATAGGAAATATATCATTTCTAAGGTTGGTGTAGAAGTTAAACTGGTCTTATGTGGTACATGGTTTATGTTTCCCCACTTACAGGTATTTCTGTTGCAGTTTTAACTGTTCAGTTCTGAAGCCGTTAAACATTATACTGAGGCATACTGAGGGGAAGAAACTTTGAGAAAATATTTTTATATAATAATTGAAGTTTGATTTCTTTGTCAGATCAGGTGCTATTTGCAATGCTGTCCAAGAACATTCAATACAGACAAAGACACTTGAACCCGCACTAAAGGGAAATTCAGCAGTTTCTATCTGCAATTGGGCTCTGAGGTCAGAGAAGCAGAACAAGCCACAGCTACCTCACCTCGCCAGTTCCTCAGCTGATCCTGTTTCCTCAGACTGGATGCCTCTCAGCTGAACTGTGCTGTTCAAAAGCCTGAATGCTTAACCAGCCAAATGCTGCTAGTTCCTGGTTTTCATGCCTTATATACCTTTCTGCTTTCTGTCATCACTTCTTGGGATTAAAGGCGTGAGTCACCATGCCTGGCTATTTCCAGTGTGGCCTTGAACTCACAGAGATCCGGATGGATTTCTGCCTCCAGAAGGCTAGGATTAAAGGCGTGTGTGCCACCATTTTCTAGCCTCTGTATCTAGTGGCTGTTCTATTCTCTGACCCCAGATAAATTTATTAGGGTGCACAATATTTTGGGGAACACAATACTACCACAATCGAGCAAGCTGCTTTCCTCACTTGTTGTACCTCAGGTTGCCAGCCTGCTATACCATCTCTATTCTTCCCTGTGTTTGATTCTAGACCTACTCTTATAAATTAAGATGGCTATGCCAGGGAGGGCCCATTATGAAAGACATTGTATTTCTTTGCTAGTTAAATATGGATTGGATTATAACTAATGAAGTGTTAAAAACAGGAAGAGCGGAAGCACTGGCCATAGATGATAAACTTGATACTAGAGACCAAACATTTTCATGTCACCCTTGCATCAGGTTTCTGTCTTATCTAATGTTATATGATTGAGCCAACAGAAACCCTTGTTTTGATTCTGATTATTATCATTATATCTCATCATCATCATTTATCTAAGTCAAATTATGTAGTATTTTTTCAATAAGTGATCTGAAAATGAAAAAAATAGTTATTAGAATAGATAATATTGGAATATTAGGTATTTACAATCTATAAGTAAAACTTATAGTACCTGGCAGATAGAAGTGAACAAGGAGAAAAACCCAAAAGTAGTCTTGTAGCTTCAGATAGCGGCTCAATTATCAATAATGAAGTTATAGTCAAAGCAAACGGCACATCTGCAACCACTTAGCAAGGCAAGTTTTATCAGATTAGCAACTGTAAAACACTATTACTGATGATAAGGCACTGATGTACTAACACATAGCTTCCTTGGGAAAGTGTTTTGGTAGCATAAACTCATCTTCAAGTTCAAGCATAAAAGGAACTGTTCCTAAAGGAAAGCACAGTGATAATATCCTTATTCCCTTCCAAATTAAGAGTTTCCTAGTCTCTTCCTTGTCTTACAGACTATTCATTTATCTCTTCCTCAAAGTGGAGTAGGTGGATATCACATCTGTTCATTCATTCAACTGTATTTAAGCTGTGAACTACATCAAGTACTAGTGTAAGTTCTCATAGAAAGCAGTCAACCGGGAAGGTGAGGCTCTTGTTCCCATACATTTCAGTGAAAGTATTCACAAAGTAGATGGAAAGGTAGGTAGATGGGTGTATAAATAAATGAGAAAAATACTGAAAGTGAGTACTATTCAGATATTGAATGAAGGGACTAGGTGATTGTTTGAAAAATGGTAGTTAGGGGGAATCTCTTCGATGAAGGATGCAAATTAAGACAAGTAGACATTAGGGAGGAACCAATCCAAGCAGAAAGAAGGGAACTAATTAAAGACCCTGAGGAATCAAAAGTGCCACTTTTTTTGAGAATCACACAGTTGGGACTAGAGCACTTCAAGAAGTCCCAAGGATGAGTGGGGAAATGAGGTGGTGCTCAGTGCATGCTGACATAAGGCTGTGGGGGGTTTCTAAGCCACAGAATCACGTTTGGCTCTCATTCTAAGAGTAATAAAAAGTGGTGCAGGATTTTAAACCAGGGAGTGGTGGAATCTGATTGAACTTGGAAGAAAATGACCCAGGCTTCTTGGTGGGACAAATGAGGAGGTCCGAAGACAAAGCAAGGACTAATGTCAGTCCGGGTGGCAGATGTGGTGGTCTATAGCTGGAAGTTTTCCTGTGTCTCACAGCCACTCAGTCCCAAGTAAACATGCAGAGGCTTATATTAATTACAAACTATTTGGCCTATGGCAAGGCAGGAAAACTCTAGCTATATAAACATAATACCTTAAATAAAAAATATGTATACAGTATAACAAAATTGACTTTAAATCTATATCTATAAACCAAAATCTATACCAAAGTAAAGTATTTTGAGATTAACAGTTGTTTTTTTAAAGTAGATTAAATAATATACCATTTTTTAATCATTTCTATATCATATCCCCTTTTTTCTTTAGAAAGAGATTGCATTTATAATCAACCCCCTTTAAATAAAAGCAAACATTCACAAAGAATGTTTTCAGAATATAGGTGTAGCTTTTCATATTACTTTCTGCTGATTGGGAGTGCTGGAAATCTTATGGGGATACTGAGAAAATTTAGAATTATAGTTAAATCTTGGCTGTAAAGGTCTGTGAGGCTGCATCATCTCAGCCATTTGCCTTGAAGCTGTTCTGGATGTTGGATCATCTGGGCCATCACTCCAATTAGAAACCTCTCATGGCGGGGGGGGGGTCTTCCTTGGTGGAACCATATTAATCTAGAAGGAATCCACAGCTTCTCATCTTCTGTAGAAAGAAAAGCAGAAACTCTTTTCCAAAGCAACTTATCTTCTGACTTAAACATTGGAATCAAAATATTTCTAAAATATACAGGTTGGTTTAATCTAGCAACCTTTACAATCAAATGTCTCATAGCAGTTAAAAAAAATCCCAAAGACAACACAATAATATACATAATAATATACAGTATCCAGACTCTCTGTGTATTTTCCATTTTTACATGGCTTATTATATTTTTCATTACTCTATTTTTTCTTTAGGGACTTTTTATATCCTTTTTTCCCCCCAAGCCTACATATATGTTTAAACACAATGTAACACTTTCAGAGTTTTTCCCATCTGAATCTGTCTTTATTGTGTATTTATAATCCTTTTTTGATCATTGCTTTAAACTGCTGCATGGCTAGGACCAAAGGGGTAGCCCTGGCTGCTGGCTCTGCCACATTCGGCATTTCAACATTGATGGAGGCACATTCACCGCCAACTCTGGGAAGCAGCAGGTTCATGCCGCCACCAAGCAGCTTGCAGCACATTGCCCACAAATCCCATTTAAGTACTCCACAGTAGGACCTCTCCAGAGAGCCCACCATGCAGCCAGCACAAACCAAGAAGCTGTCTCTTAAAGGAGTTGCACATTTGTTTGCTGCCAACAAACAGAGCCTATCTGAAAAAATACAGCTACCAAGAAGCTATGTTTAACTCCCATTTTTGTGGGTCTACAAGCCTTCTTTTTTTAAGCTTTTTTAGGCTTTATAAGGGTATGTGTGCACCTCATGGGTGCCAAATGTGGTTGGAAGTTTTCCTGTGTCTCACAGCTGCTTAGTCCCAAGTAAACACACAGAGGCTTATATTAATTATAAACTATTTGGCCTATGGCTCAAACTTATCACTAACCAGCTCTTACAACTTAATCCAACCCATTTCTATTAATCTATGTTGTGCCACGTGGCTTCGTGGAGTTATCTGAGTTCCATTACATCTTGCTCCCCCAGCAGCACTCAGCATCTCCTCTGATTCTGCCTTTCTTCTCCCTGTCTGACTGCTGAGATTTCCCACCTGGCTCTATTCTGCCTTGCCATAGGCCATAGCAGCTTCTTTATTATCAATGGTAGCAACACATATTCACAGCGTACAGAAAGACCATCTCACACCAGTGGTCCATAGCATGAGTAGAACAAACAGACAAAGGAAAAAATGCTGAGGCTTTTGGTAAGGTGTTTCCTAGAACATATATAATCATGATATCCCAGAAAGAAAATATACCATAATGTTCCAACAGCATTCAGCCAGAGATGGTATCTGTTGTCCTCTATCATGTAACATTAAGGTTTCACAGAGAACCATCATAAACTGAAGAAATTCTTATGCCATTCAACAGTATCAACTGCCTATTTTTATCACAGCAGTAGGAATTATCTAATTTTAAAAATCTAATATTTATAATTATTTATCTGTGTTGTGTTTAGTGCCCCAAGATTAAATACGTTGAATCATCCAAATCAATGAACATAATGACAGAGAGGCTGTAAATATTCGTGTGTGCCTTTCTGTCACAGACTATAATCTTTTCTTAATGTGTACCTACCAGTATCCCTTGGAGGTATAAACTATTATCCCTATTTTATAAGTAAGGAATGGGGAAGCTTTAAATAACTTGCCCAGTCTCACAAGTAATAGCAGGGCCAAAATTTTAAGTTCTACTAAAGCTAAAGACTAAGTCTTTTCCACTATATTACCCTGGGCTCTCTTTGAACAGAATGTCTGAAATTTCTATCAACTACTTTAAATCCTCCTATATAGTTTGTGTCTTCATAATACCAGAATAATTAGTCAAGGAAAAAGAATGGACCATTAGTTTGTGTCTAAATGTCAATATCATCAGTATCAACCCAACTGAACTATTTTATCAAAGTGGTTTTTGATTACTCATTTTGAGTCAATGACTCATACAATTTCAGACAAATCAGTAAATCAGTGTTCTGGGAACAGCCAGAATAAATGTCAGCACTAGTACTTCTTCTTCTACCCATAAAATCAGTTATCGTAATAACCCTACTTTTGCCCCCAAATCTTCAGAAGTAGGGTGTGAAGTACTAGTGGAGATGCAAACTAGTTGGACTACTGTGAAAATCAGTATGGAGGCTCCTTAGAAAAGCAAACGTAGAACTTCTATATCCTCTAGCCATACCACTATGGGTATATATTCAAATGAATCAAAGTTTATATACAAAAAAAAAAGATACCTGCATGCCCATGTTTCCTTTTAAAACATCTTTTATTGGTTTTTGAAGAATCCATAGGTTTATTCAATGCATTTTGATTATATTCATCTACTACTATCTCTCTTGAGCTCTCCTGAGTGTCCCTACCCCATCTCCTCCTAACTTCATGTCCCTTTTTTTACTGTTGTTAATAACCCCCTGAGTACAATTAGTGTTGATAACCCCCAGAGTACATTAGTACATGGGTGTCAAGTCATCCACTGGACCATGAGCAACTTACCAGCAGCTATGTCTCCAAAGAAGAATGACTCTTCTTGCCTCATCAGTCATTGATTGCCAATAGCTCCTCTGTGAGGCATGGGGCCTGAGGGAGCTCCTCCCACATCCTTTTTGAGTGACTTGATTTCATGCATGTCTTGTTCAGATAACCACCGCTGCTATGACTTGACAGGTGTAACTACTGTTGCATGTCCACAAGTCAACATTCCGCAGCTCTCCTCTCCATCCATGGCTCTTATATTCTTTCTGTTCCCTTTCTCACCATGTTTGCTGAGCCTTAGATGAGGAGGTTGGGGTAGATGACCAATCCACAGGTGAGCGCTCATGGTTATTTATACTTGGAACTTTGACCAGTCATTTCTATCTGCATTGACCACTACTCATCACGAAATGAAGCTTCTCTGACCAAAGTTGAATGAATGCAGCATAAATTATACCCCTATTTCTCGTAGATATGCTGACAATAGTCAAATAAAGCAATCATTCTGGGTGCCCATCAATGAATGAAAAAAATTAAAGAAAACATGGTATATATGCACAATTGGGTTTCAGTCACCCATAAAGAACATAATAACATTTGCAGGAAAATGTATGAGACTGCACATCATCATGTCAAGCAAAATAAGTCAGACTCAGAAATATAAATATTGCATGATTTGGTTCATGAGTAGAATCTAGATTTTAAAAATAATGAGACATTGTTGTGGAATATTAGTTGAATATGTATTACATTTGTTTATGCAATGGAATATCTGTTTAATAATGCAAAGATGTGTTGCATTATTTTATGTTGCATTTGTTTAACTCTGTGAAGCTGTTACTACTGTGTCTATCTAAAACACCTGATTGGTCTAATAGAGCTGAACGACCAATATCTAGGCAGAAGAGGAATAGATGGGGCTAGCGTGCAGAAAGAATAAATAGAAGGAGAAGAGGAGAGAGAAAAGAAGGAGAGAAGGATACGAGGGGCCAGCCACCTGGCTACACAGCCAGACATAGAATAAGAAGGAAAGAAAAGATATACATATATAGAAAAAGGTAAAAGCCCAGAGGTGATGGGAAAATATCTTCTTATATGCTGTGAAAATGTGTTGTTCTGATTGGTTGATAAATAAAATGCTGATTGGCCAGTAGCCAGGCAGGAAATATAGGTGGGATAAACAGACAAGGAGAATTCTGAGAAGAAGAAGGCTGAGTCAGGAGACCATGCTGTCCAAGGAGCAGCATGTAATGGCACACAGGTAAAGCCATGGAACACATGGCGACATACAGGTTAACAGAAATAGGCTGAGTTTAAGTGTAAGAGCTACTCAGTAGTAAGCCTAAGCTAATGGCCAAGCAGTTTTAATTAATATAAGCCTCTGTGTGTTTACTTGGGGGATGATTTGTCCTAATCGCAGGCAGGCCAGGACACAGGAAATCTTCCAGCTACACAGAGGCAAAAGGTAGATGAGATAATTTAAGTTAAGAAAAGCCGAATAGAAATAAGTCAAGCTAAGGCCAGGCATTAATAGGTAAGATAAGACTGTGTGTTTATTTGGGAGCTGGGTGAAGGGGTCCTCAAAGAGCAAAGAGTGAAAGAAAAAAAAGCAACAAGAAGACATGAAATTAAAAGGTAACCATTTGGAAAGAGGGTGGTGAACAGTGGGAGAGGTAACGAGGAATGAGGAGTAGTGGGTGGGGTTAATATGATCACAGTACATTACACAAATCTATAAAAATGTCAAAATGGGAGAAGTGGCAAGCCTGTAATACAGCCATTGATAAAGCCAATGTAATCATTATTCAAAATTGTTGTCCATATAACAACCAGTCACTTCACATAGGAGCTGTACCTTTTGAGAACTCATCCCCATAGTGAAGAATCTCACTGTTGGAGAAACACTTAGGGAACTCTGATCTAAATAGGGAATGGAAAGCTTATTGAAGAACGGAAAATGTTAATAACTACCTTGCAACACTGACTATTCAAGGATTTGGTTTTAAGAAAAAGCTGATGGAATCTTGTTAAAAAAATTTTTCTGGGATTCAAATGTCATGTTATTCTCCATTTTTTAAAGTCTGTAAACATGTGATCTGCGTTTATCTTTCTTACCTGATTCATGTCCAAGCCTCTACTTGTAGCATTCTTCTTGTGTAACTTCTACCTAAACTGGAGGGATAAAGGAAAAATGAACTATTTTTAAAGAAATTCTTTTAAAAAGAACTCTTAATTTTATGCCCTCTTTCTCTTCAAACGAAATAAAATAATCATAAAATGACATTTGTTCTTATATTAAAAGAAATAAATGAAAACTATAATAGACACAGATTCTTTGAAGATGGCTTTGGTGTTAGAAGACTACAGTCCTTGTTAATTTTGAGAAGAGATTGATGGTGATATTAAGATTAGGAAAAGAATAAAAAAGACAAGACTTCTGGAGTAAAAAGAACAAAGCAGGGTGGCTTTCCAGTATCTGACATCAAAACATGCTACAGAGTGATGGCCGTCAAAGCAGCATGGCATTATGTCTGATTTACAGCAGACACATCGACCAGTGAAACAGAATAAAGAACTCATGAGTTAATCCACACGTGTGCAACCAATCAGTTGCCAGCTATGACGCTAAGAACATAAACTGGAGAAGGAATAGTCTTTTCAGTAAATGATGCAGGAAAATTGGTATCTGCACACACAGTAATGAAACTAGACCCTCATCCCTAAGGAGCAATACAAATGAATTCAAAATACAGTAATGACTTAAATGTAGACAGTGAACCAATGAAACTGCCAGAGGGAAATGTAGGGGAGATGCTTTAGAATATGAAAATGATCAAGGTTGTGGAAATAGACGCATGGGAATTGACAAATTTGAAAAGACTTCCACACAGCAAAGAAACAATCATCAGAGTACAGAGACAATCTTTAGAGGAGGAGAAAAACATTTGTAGCCTGGATCTGACATGGGGAATTGACAACCAGAATTATTAAAGGCTCAAAAAAGTCAAGGTCTGATAGCTCATGCCTATAATCCCAGCACTTGGGAGTCTGAGGCAGGAAGATGTCATGAGTTCAAAACCACCCTGGGCTATACAGTAAGCTCATGTGTCAAATAAGCAAACAATGGAAGCTCTCAATAGTAAAAATAAATAACGTAATAGTATATGATCAGTAGTCCTCAGTAGACATTTCTCCAAAGAAGACATTAAAATGAATAATAAAGATACATAATTATGACCATCAGGGAAGTACAAATTAGTTCCTCACTCCAGTAAGAGTGGGTGTCATCAAACAAACTGAAGATAATAAGGGCTAGTGAAGATGTGAACAAAAAGAGCAATGAACTCTGTTGATGGTACTGTGAAGTAGCCTAGCCACTGTAGAAAGCAGCATTAGAATCCTGCAAAAATTAAAGGTGGAACTCTTTTTTTTTTTTTTTTTTTTTTTGGTTTTTTCAAGACAGGGTTTCTCTGTGTAGCTTTGTGCCTTTCCTGGAACTCACTTGGTAGCCCAGGCTGGCCTCGAACTCACAGAGATCCGCCTGGCTCTGCCTCCCGAGTGCTGGGATTAAAGGCGTGTGCCACCACCACCCAGCAAAGGTGGAACTCTTACACAATCCAGCAATCCTACTACTGAGTATATGTCCAAAGGGAATGAAATCAATAAGGAAATATTGTTTATACACAGTGAAATCATAGTTAGCAATAAGAAGAATGAAATCCTGTTGTTTGCAGAAACTTGAATGAAAATGAAGATTGTTCTATGTTAAATAAAATCAGATAGGCACAGAGGCTGGGGCAGTGGTGGCACACGCCTTTAATCCCAGCACTCGCGAGGCAGAGGCAGGCGGATCTCTGTGAGTTCAAGGCCAGCCTGGTCTACACAGCGAGTACTAGGAAAGGCGCAAAGCTACACAGAAACACCCTGTCTCGAAAAAAAAAAAAGGCACAGAGTGACATCTTACTCACAGGTGGAACCTTAAAATGTTAATCTCGCAAAAGTTTAAAGTAGAATAGTGGTTGCCAGAGTTTGGAGAGAGTTTTGGGGAGGGCTTTGGGGAAGTTTGGCCTGTCGATATTAAGTTACAGTTAGAAGCGGGCATCTCTGGCTGTGGTTGACTTACACATAACAATGCACAATACCTTTCAAAAGGCTACAACAAAAGAAAGTCTTTACTGTAAGAAATAATGAGTGTTTGGGGCCATAAATATGTTTAAATTGATTTAAATAATTTTAAAATACTAAATGTTTTAAGATACTAGACAAGATGATATCCTTAATTAGAAGAATACACAAATGTAGTAAGTTAATACTTATCTTTTCTTCAACTTATAATCAACTATATATATAAAATTGATTGAATTATATATATATTTATATTGATATATTATATTAATAAATAATATAATTAATTGAATTTTCAAGGGGTAAAACCTACATATGTAGAAAGTTAAACATGGCAATTTGCGCCAGGCGGTGGTGGCGCACGCCTTTAATCCCAGCACTTGGGAGGCAGAGCCAGGCAGATCTCTGTGAGTTAGAGGCCAGCCTGGGCTACCAAGTGAGTTCCAGGAAAGGCGCAAAGCTACACAGAGAAACCCTGTCTCGAAAAACCAAAAAAAAAAAAAAAAAATGACAATTTGTTAAACAATTTAATCCAGAACACTGGTTCTCAACCTGTGGGTCAAGATCCCTTTGGGGGTCACATATAAAGTATCCTGTATTTTAGATATTTACATTATGATTCATAACAGTAGCAAAGTTACAGTTTTGAAATAGCAATGAAAATAATTTTATGGTCAGGGGTCACCACAACGTGAGGAATTGTACTGAAGGGTCACAGCATTGGTAGGGCTGAGAACCACTGAGCTAGAGAGTTGGTACACAGGGATTAGTGAAATCTAGCAGTATGCGGAGTCAAGGGCTGGTGTTAAATAACTGGTAAGCAGTCTGTCTGCAACTCTTCCAAATCAGTTTCCAGAAGGATAATACTATATAATTCTTTAAGCTTTTTCTGCATAAAAATGAAAAATACTTAAATATGTTATTTCAAAAAAATCACGTCTGAGAAAAGTGCTTTGAGGGGGAGGACTCTTTAGAGTCAGATCATTATGAAGTCTCCTAAGTTTAACTGGTTATTTTTTTTGTTACTTTTTATATTAGTTACTTTTCTGTTGCTGCAATAAAGTATCATGGCCAAGGCAACTTACAGAAGGAAGAGTTATTTGGGTTAACAGTCCATTGTGGCTGGGAAGCATTCGATGGCTGTGAGTTGCAGGCATGTCAGGTAGAGCAGGAAGCTACACTTTTTCTGTGGGAACATGAAGAAAAACCATCTATTCACCAAAGACAGAGAGGGTACCAACAGACTGAAGAAGGGATTCCATCCAAGTCGGTCGCTATCAGTAAGCAATGGGTTTACTGGGGTTGGTTACAGAATCATAGGTGAAGCGTTATTCACAGGAGCGTGGCCAATCCAAAGAAAGTATCAGTGAAAACTGTCACTCCTAGAATAAGTGACAACCAGTGAAAAGCTGAGTCCTCATCCTATGTCAGCCTTCCATCTTGTACGCACTCCACTGATCCCAAGACCACATGCATGTGATACAGGAAGGATAAATGATAACTCTCAGGTGAGCATCTCAGGGCACTGCCCTTTTCCTTCCAGAAGGGAATGTTTACCCATATTTTTCACAGGATGACTCTTGCTACTGCTGGATAGTTCTGTGTATGTCATTGCCAGGAATGCAGACCAAGATAATCTGCAGGGCAGCCATGGTCATATGAACATAACCTCAAACTGGGGGTATATGATTAGCTCATAACAGAACTCAAGCAAGCAAACACAAAAGTTGCTTAAAAGCTTTTTAAAAAATATCCTCTGGATTTAGGAATCATGGAAGAGAAAGAAGGGATTTCATCAATGCCCAAATCCATGGATTAGATCAGATTTTTGGGTTTTAGTAGTTCAAAGCGGAATGATGAATAGCATATAACATCACTAACTTATGATCCCAAACAACCATTCCTGCTATCTCAATAATTTAATTTTAAAAAGCATAATGCCAAAGAAAAGAATGAGAGATTAAAAACAACCTTATCTTTTAAGTTCTATGCATCATGGGAAAAGAAAAGTAATCCTTTCAAGTTGATAACTATCTTGTAGCCACCCACATTCACAGACTGCATGACTGTTGGATTTCACAACCCAGGACCTGAGAGGCCTTCATGAGACTCACAGCTAGGATCTGTGTCATATCCTAATTATAATCCGTAGCATTTGGCACACTTGATGTTAATCTTTGTAGTATGCCAAATGAGTCAATTAGTTTACTCTACATGAAGAAGCTTTATGGATCTATCTACTATTTAATTATATATTATAGACTATAACATTGTTCTTTCCATTTACTTCAAAGACATTGAAAATTTATCATCCCCATAGATATAATGTATAGAATTATAGCCATATATGCTTGTTCAGGATCTGCACTGGAGTCACCAGCAGTACTGAACAGCTCATACATAAACTGCAAAACCACAGTGGTCCCTAGAATAAGAGAGGAATTCAATCACAGTTACTGTCATTCACCCCTTCCCCATCAATTTCATAAAGAAATGTTTGAAAATGCATAAGGAAACAGAGCTTGGTATGATAATACTTCTAGCAATCAGGAAACGTAAAAGGAGGCAAATTCATGCAAAAGTCCTCTTAAAGTTGTGTTTTGAAATTACCTTAAGTCGTTCTTCAGTCACTAAAGTTGTCCTTTTCTTTTTTGGTGTATGTGTGGTTGTGGGAGTGTGGGAGTGTGTGTGTGCTTGCATGTTCATGGGGGTGCGAAGTATCCACACATGTTGGGGGGGAGCAGAGGTCAACCTCAGATATCATTTCTCAGTAGCTCTCTACTTTATCATTTTTATTTTGTTGGTATTTTTTGAGACAGAATCTCTCACTGGTACCTGTAGCTGACCAGTGATCTCCAGAGGTCTTCCTGCCTCTGCCTCTCAAGCACTGAGATTACACCCATGACCTACATGTCCAGCTTCTTATATTGATGCTAGTGATTAAAGCCAGGTCCTCATGCTTGAACACCAAGCACTTTCCTACGTCATCTCATCCATAAAAAGTATTTTTCCAACTCCTCACAGATGAATTAAAGTCAATGATTTGCAATTTGTATTTGTTTGTTTTCAATTCTTGTCCTATGTACAGAGGGCCATCATCTGAACACCCAATACAACCTTAATTTGCTGATATTCTTCTCATTGAGAATTAATCTCTGTCCCCTCTCCTTGAATTATAATGAGGTTTTTTTCTCCTTTTTCTTTTTCTTTCAGTTTTTTTTGGGGGGGTGGAGGTAGAGATGGGGGATGGTAGGGTAGGAATTTCAAGACACAGTTTCTCTGTGTAATCACCCTGGTTAATCTGGAACTTCCTCTGTAAACCAAGCTACCCTTGAACTCACAGAGGTCTGCCTGCCTCTGCCTCCCAGTGCTGAGATTAGAGGCATGCCCCACCAGGCCCTGATCCTCCTATTTCAAATAGAATATGTTGAATGTGGCTCTATGTGAGTTCCAAAGCCAATTCATGAGATACCCTTCAACTTTTCCTTGAACACTCATTCTTAGAAGTTCAACTGCTCTGAGCCTCTTTGATAGAAAAGTGACATGCAGACATTGTTATTGACAACCCAGGCAAACCTGACCTTAAGCTATCCTAGATGCACCACCAGTCATTTAAGTGAAGATGCCACCTTCAGGCTTGGATTCCAAGACCTTGCTTACCTGTTGAAGTCACACCTCAGCTAAAGCCTCAATTCTGTGGTGCAGAGAAGAGCTACCTCTTGTGTGTTTTATTTTGTACTCTGTACATAATAAAATATCTTCCATTCTCCCCACTTCTGCTACTTATCACATAGTAACCAGTGGCCAGCAGAACACTACTCTGACATTTATGTTGAATTATTACATTTAATGTTTATCAAAAGCCTAATGAAGTCAGACAGTAAACTACCCTTAGTTCATGTGTCTCTGGAAGTTGGGTTGTAGAGGTTTTGTACCAGATGCTAAGTTAATTAGGATGCTGGGCATGACTATGTTGAAGGCAATATGAAGGATAAATAATGAGAACAGGAGAGGATAAAAAGAAAGAAAGTTGAGTTGAGGATATTTTGAGTTTTTGGCTTTTTGATTTTCTTGAATTCCACCTGTCTACAGACACCTTCTTGTTGCATTTATAACGTTATCGATAAATGGCATATAGAAGTCATCACTCCTCTATACTTTATTTGATAACTGAATGAAGTATTTTTAAAAAAAACTAACTGAAAACAATTTTTAAAGAGTTCTTTTCTTCTCATGGGGAAGTCAATGTCACAACTGGTACTTGTTGCACCAGGTATTTTCTGTGTGCATCTAATATATAATGTAAAATGTCAAGTCCACATGGAGAGGATTTGAGATGAAAATAAAACTATCCTTAAGTCTAAACCTGGCTTCATTGTGTAGAATGAGGACGACCTATTGTCTCACACTACTCTTTCGCCTCCCCATATCCAAATGTTTCAAACTCTCAAATACTGAGAGGCACATTTTTATTCGTTGCTAATCTGTATCTACAAATAAAACACCCTCTTGTGTTTCTTGAGTTATATAGACATCACATCACAACTTATTATTAAATATCATATCACTTATCATCTGTACTTGGAGCTAAAAGCAGCTCCATTTGTCCCTAGGTTAATCCAGAAACAAGAAAATGAAAATCAGCAGTCACAATACTATAATACATAACTGATGGACATGGAAGGGCAGTAACATAGTAACATAACTCTCTCTCCTCCTCCTCCTCCTCCTCCTCCTCCTCCTCCTCCTCCTCCTCCTCCTCCTTCTCCTCCTCCTCCTCCTCCTCCTTCTCTCTCTCTCTCTCTCTCTCTCTCTCTCTCTCTCTCTCTCTCTCTCTCTCTCTGTGTGAGTGTGTGTGTGTGTGCACACGTATGTGTGTGTATGTACGTGTTGTATATAAGTATTCATTTGGGAGTGGAAACATGTCTGCTTGTAAAGACCAAAGGTCACTGACATGGAGTAATGTTCTCAAACGCTCTCTAACATTTTGCTTTTTGTTTGTTTGGCACAGAAACTCTCATTGAGCCCGGAGTTCATCAGTTGGGATAGGCTAGCTGCACAGTGAGCTCTGAGGATTCACTTGTCTCCACCCCACCCTAGTGCTGGGGTTACAGATACATACAACTGGACCTGATTGTTTACGTTGTTGTTGGAGCTCTGGACTCAGGCCGTTGTGTTTGCATGGCAAACACTTAACTACTGAACCATCTCCTCAATCCCATACACAGGCTTTTAGTTCATCTCTTTATTTTATAAAGTTTATTATTAAAACTTGAAAATAAGTTTAAAAAAAACACCACGCACTAAAATTAACTAGATCCAAAGTCTAGGCAACTCAATGATCATCTATAAAGTTAAAATAGGCATTCAGAACAAAAGCTGTGGAGCTTCATATTAAATTTTACAAAATACATTAAATATATTTTATACACTAATCCACCACCAAAAACAACAAAAAAAAAAATCTGTTGACAAAATTAGAACTAGAAAAACAATTAGTCTTATATTTCCTTTTATAACTTGTGTCCATTACCATCATTCGATCCTTTCTCCTCCCTTTATATAGACTTTTAGTTCTCTTTTCTTCATGTCTGACTGTGCCCACATGTACATTTGTTTAAATATATACATATATTATTGGCTGGATTCCACATATATACTCTAGTTCATTTTCAATAGGATGATGTGCCTTCACTTTATCATAGGTTCATTTAGTTTCTGAGCATATGTTTACTTATAAGAAATTACTTTTCCTTTAGATTAGACTCTTATTGATCCTTCTTATTCCTTGCTTCTAATTTGTATTCTGGAAAAACTACGTGTCATCTTGGAATTATTTTTCCTTTTCTTAAATATTATGGAACTTATCCTAAAAGTTTACTTATATCATGTTCTGAAAAAAAGAATGATGTATTCAACTACTTCCTTAGTACTCTTAAAATTGCCAGTTTTTTTTCTTGGATAGATTGAAGAGTACATTTATTAGATAATCCCAGAGGACAATAATCTTCAAAAAAAGTTTGGGTAAGCTTCCTTCCATGTAAAACCTGCAAAGAAAATTTGTAATCTCAAATAATAGGCATTGCTACAATTTTAGTATTAATATTTTGTGAAGAATGACATTTTTACTTATCACTAATTTTGTAGTAATGAGGTTGTTGGCTCATTCAACAAATATTTATCAAGAACTCAGTATATATTGGGCAATGTGCCATGCTCAGAGCTCATAATAGTGAACAGAGGTCTTTATGAAAGGTTTATACTGGTTGGGGAAGCAGAGGTAAAAGACAAGAAACACAAACAACTAAATCTAAGATAAGCCAATTGCTGATGGATGCTAGGAAGGTGGAACGGGGAATAAGCGACAGAGGGTGTGCATGGAATTCTAGATGGAAGAGAATCCCAGAAAGGTGACTTTGGTGGTTTTTTTTTTCCTACTACATCCTTTTTTTCTCATTCCTTTTGTTTCTTTATTGTGTTTATTTGAAATTAGTCCTGAAAGTTGCAGAAAAGGTAGAGACACAGCACAAAGCATTGTTTGCTGAATCACTTAACAACCTGTTCCAACTTTCTTCTTCCATAATTTCTGAGTATTTTCTAAGTGTCCTACAAAAAGTAGACGCATTGCTACGTAACATCAGCACATAACAGAATGAACACTGCATCATGAATATCATTTTCCCCTCTCCTTTGAACTTCTTAGTGTGGTTACTTGGGTAAATAACTTTAGCCTGCCTTCCAGATAATGATCTACATTGGGGAAATTTATTAAGCCTTAGATATCGGAAGATACCCCTGTTTGAACTCAATTCAAGATAGAAATAGATGTCTTCATGTTTTTCTTCTAGTCTTTCTTTTTAACTTGTCTTATTTCAGATACCATATGGCTAAGTCTTCATTTTTAAAGGCATACATTGGTTGTCTGTGGTACTTGGTTTCATACCCACATTGCTATAAAGCATGTAATTTACTGTGACCACACTTGTACATATCTACTCCCCGCCCCCTTTTGTCTCTCACGGTCACTTAGTCCCCTTCATCCCTCAGCACATTTTTACTTCTCCTTTCCAGTCCTGTGTTGTGTAGCTATTTCTGCTGAACTGAAACATTCCCACTTGGAAAGGAACAGCATTCAGGAAGTAAACAAAACTTACAAGGCTCAAAGAGCTCCTGAAAAATCACAATATTCCGAAGGGATCCTCTTAAAGTTGAATAATCAACAACAATTGCTTGGAAAAGGAAAACTCTCCCACCAGCTAAACTGCAAGCAAATTGTGCAGGACATTCTAGGCACGCAGCTTTCCTGAGTCATTCATTACCCATGCCGGGGTGGGCTTTTCAGTGATGCGGTTGCCTTTGAGTCACTAATGATGTGGCTCAGTAACCCTTCACCCAGATTCCTGTGAATAGCATCGTAACCTCACTGGTTCACTAGGCTAGACATGGTGAGATCGTTTCTTTGGTTAGCTATATGGTTCCCTGTAGATTTACCCCTATCTGGGGTAAACAGACATTTGTTCATGTCTTCCCAGAAAAAGTCATATAGCAACATGATTTTATGTATCTCTAGAAAGTCAAGGATCCACGAATGAGAGAAAATGTGTAATTTTCATACTGAATTTGATTTCATTCACTTATTGTGGTAATCTTTAGCTGTATCCATTTCCCCACAAACAGTATAACTTTATTCTTCATTATGGCTCATAGAAGTGTATTGTTCTATACTTTTCCCCCATTAACTTAAAGACCTTTAGGTAAATATCCAGGAGTAGCACAGCCAGGTCATATTAGGTCTAATTTTAGTTTCTTGAGGAACCTCAACATTGGTTTTCATAATGGCTAGAATAATTTACATTCCCACTAGCACACAGCAATTGTAAAGAGTGCCTTTCATCTGCAGCCCTCAAGAGCAGGGTTGTTTCTCAAAGTATGTCATCGAATTTGGGGTGAAATGAAATTTCAGTGTAGACTGTTTAAAATTATTCTCTAATTTATCGTCATTCAGTCATAGACTCTTTGTCCAGACATGCATCCATTTAACTGTTCACTAATCATCAAACTTAAGAATAAAATACACAGGCTTTCTTTCTCATCGGTTGTTCATTCTGAACACCTCCATGCCATGTAAAGCTCATTAAAGGAGAGAGAATGCTTTCCTCTGTTCATCTGTCCTTTTTATAGCTTCTCACTTGTACCCTATGCACACTGATCATCTCACCCTATGCCCAAAATCCACTCTGCCCTGTCCTCACAAACTGCTCTCAGACATTTATGTCTAATAGCTTGTGTTCAATGTAGTTTTGACTTACATTTACCTGATGACTAGTGATGCTGAACATCTTTTCACATTTTTTCTTTTACTGCAAATAGATTTTTTTCTCATATAATATATCCTATTTATGGTTTCTCCTCCCTCTTCACCTCCCAGCTCCTTCCCACTTCTCCCTTATCCCTGGATCCACCTTTATTCTATCACTCATTAGAAAAAAAACCAGGCTTCTATGGAATAATAATAAAATAAAATGTAATCAGATTAAAATATAATAATATAAAACAAAAACTAACACATCAGAATTGAACAAAGCAGACAACCAGAAGGAAAGGGGCCTAAGAAAAGCAAAAGAAACAGAGTTTGCACACTCAGGGAGCCCATAAAAACATGAAACCAGAAGTCATAATATATAAATATATATACTCAAAGGTCTTGTGGGGTAAAAAGAGAGAAGAAAAAATGTATATAAATTAAATTAAATTAAAAATAACAAGATAAAGATATTTTTAAAAGGAAAATTCCTGACTGTACGGTAAAAGGATCAAGTCCACTTCTGGGTGAAAATCCCTGGCCAAAACCCACCAATCCCTGGGCATGAAAATCCTACTTGGGCTCCTCCAAGCTCAGGACTTAAAATCTAACCAATCTCCACCCTGGAAACCTCTACCTTGGAAAACTCCTTCCCCCACAAAAAGACCCACCTAAGCTTGTGTCCTACTTGGTCCCCTGCCACTTCTCACCTGAGCAGAGGCAGGCCCCCTCTTGTGTCTCTCCCAATAAATCTCTTGTGTGAGGTTTGTCCTGTGGTGTGACTCTGTGGTATCCCTTGGCTGCCAACTGCCAGCATGCCTTTCCCCTTGGAGCTCTAACACTTCCCTTGGAGAAACTTTGCCCTTCAGAACTGCAACAGCTCCACTGAGGAAGCCTTTGCCCACCCTCGGAGCTCCAACACATGCATTGATCATTTCCTCTCAGAGCTGCAACACTTGTATTGAGGAAAACTTTCCCTTCAGAGCCGAGCTGTAACACTTCCATTGGGGCAGTCTTTCCCCTCAGCCCTACAACACCGACACAACATTGTGAGACAAGAGATCTCCAACGATCCCATTGAATCCATTTTCTGTTGACCATCTACTGTTGGGCATGCAGCCTACCCTTAAGAATAGTTTGTTTCCCCAATGAGACTCCCTTGGAAAAAACAAAATTTTTATTGGCAAGTGGTTATCCTTTGGAGATAGCTTCTGGGTTAGGGATGGAAGGATGTGTCCACTTCTCCTCTCAGGTCTAGGACCTCAACTGGTGCCGACCCCTGTGAGCACAGTCCCTGCTGCCCCCCTCTCTGTGAGTTCACATGTGCATCAATCATGTTGATTTAGAAGACCTTGCTTTCTTGATGCCCTCCATCCTTCTGGCCCTCACACAGTTTCTGCCTTCTCTTCTACAGAGTCTCCTAAGCCCTGAGATGAGAGATCTGATGGAGGAGGAAGCTAAGGAAGCTTTGATGGCTTAGCAAAACACTGATTTATGAGTATAGCAGAATGCAGAATGTCATTAAGAAGCTTTGTATTGCTATGTGTTTTTTTGTTTCTTTCTTTCTTTTTTTTTTTTTTTTTCTTTTACAGAAATATTGCTTTTACCTTTCATCCCTGGGCTATCATGTTTCAGGTACTTGATCATCCACGCAGTGTCAGTTTTTCAGATTTAACTTTTTTTAAAATCTGAAGTATCCATTTTTTCTATACTGTCTTCAATGCCTGAGATTCTCTCCTCCATCTCTTGTATTCTGTTAGCAAGGCTTGTCTCTGAGGTTCCTACTTGAGTTCCTAAATTTTTCATTTCCAGATTTCCCAGTTTGGGTTTTCTTTATTGGTTCTATTTCCACTTTCAGTTCTTGATTCACTTAATTAATCTTTATTAATTAAATAATGAACTAGCAAATAATAAACTAATCTTAATTCACTTAAATAATTAAAAGAATTTTCATTCTTTTTATTCATTTCCTTCCACCATGTTTTCATTGATTTCTTTAAGAGGATTTATTCATTTCCTCTTTAAGGGCCTCTACCATATTCATAGAGGCTATTGTAAGGCCTTTGATTTTTGTTTCATCTATGTTGGGATACTCAGGGCCTACTGTGGTAGGGTTGCTAGGCTCTAGTGAGACATTTTTTTCCAGCTGTTACTTTTCGTGTTTTTACCCTGGCATCTCAGCATCTGTGTTTAGGAAGACTGTAATTCTAGGTGCTGATATCTGCTCTGGTCTTTGTTTTGTGAGTGTTTTGTTCCTTGGTATCTGTTGCCCTCTCTGATTCTTAGGAGAATGCAGTAGCTCTGTATTGCCTGATAAAAATTCTTCTGGGATCCTGATAGGTATGGCCACAGGGGGTTCCAAGTGAAATGTATTTCTGGATATTGAAAGCTGACACTTTGGGATAAGGATGGGCTGGGGGTGGTTCTGAGATGGTAATAGGAAAGAAGAAAGCAAGGTGTCCCACCAGAATCTGCATAGTCCCGGGGAATGGGGCAGAGAGTGGGGAGAAGCCATAAGCTGCTACAGAGCTAGCTAGCTATGAGACTGAGGGACTGGATATGGAGGGGCGGGGAGAGTGAAGATCTGCATGTTGCCTACCTGGTTCTTAGCCTGCTTGCTTCTCTCAGGCTTGGATGGGGGAGGGTGTGTTTCCCAGAGAAACCTGCTTGAGTTAGGGGCTAGGAAGACAGGCTGAATGGGGAGGAAGGTTGGAGGAGAAGGTGATCTGCTGGAGATGGGGACAGAGAGGAGAGGAGGACCCCAGCACCTAGTCTGCTATGGAGATGGGGGTGAGACTGGGGGGTTGGATTTGGAGGAGAAAATGGTGTACTGAAGATCAGCACTACCTAAAGATTAGCCTACCTGTGTCCCTGGTCTCTGAGGCTGGTTCATTCCCAAGGGATGCCTGCAGGTGTTGGAGACTGGGATAAGAGGGTGGGGGTGTGGAAGAGAAGGTCTGATGAATGATCCGCTGGAGATGAGGGTCAGGGAGGAAGGGGAAGCCACAGTAGATGTTCTGTTGCAGACCTGGGCATTAGGCTGGGGGATTGGAGTTAAAGGGATGGAAGGAGAGGTAGAAGATCTGCAGTTAGTGTATGTGCTTCCCTGGCTGGAGTGGCCTTGTGGGTTCCCAGAGAATACACATTTTCCACATTTTTATTTGTCATTTATATTTCATGTTTGAGATGTATCTGATCATTTCATTTTCCCATTTGACTGGTTTTTGTTTTTTGATCTCTTAGTTTTAATTCTTTAGTTCTTTATATATTTGGGGTATTAATATTCTGCTGGATGTGTAATTAGCAAAGATTATCTTCTATTCTGTAGGCTGTGTCTTCAATTGATAAACCTTATCCTCTACAGTGCAGGAGCTGTTCATTTTCATGGAACCTCATTTGACAATTAATGCTTCTTATATGCCTGCTTTTCTATTTGCATAGATAATAGTTTCTGAAAGCTCTTCAGAGATTTCAGGAAAGACATCATTGAATTAGGACTGTGTCCTGAATTATGTGTTTCTTTCAAGATCAGTCACTCTATGTAATATGTGTGAGAGAGAGGCAGTGTTCTTCTCATGTATTTGGCCATTCAAAAAAAATCACAAACTAGGAGATAGTTTACTTGAAACCATTAGCTGTCCTAGGTTCTCTGTGTCAGCATGCAGTTCTATCCCCTTCTAAGTCACTCCAATAATAAGGGTTAAAATTTTTAAAGAACAACAAAAAAAAATCTGTTCCCAATTTTCAGTTATAATACACACTCCAGTCCAATGTCCAACCTCAGTTACTATAACCAAATTTCTGTTAGATCAAATTTCTGAAGGTAAGGCCCTCAAATCAGAAGTTTCTACTTACCTAGCTGCCTAGTGCACATGTCATCTTAGACATCTTTGTCTAAATTTGCTTGAGTGCCTCAGCCAGTCTGTCCTTTGTTTTGGATTGAAATTAACCGTTTCAATTCTGATTTCACATACGTAGAAGCAAGGCCTATACTGGCTACTCTTCTAGCCTGAATCATTTCAGCTATAACAACTATTAATATAAACAGAGATTATATATAAGTTTACCAGAATGAAGAAAATTTCAAATAAGCTTAGCTTCTCCCACCAGGTATTTTCTATATGCATAAGAAAACAAATGCTTTTTCTTTATACAATACAATCACCTAACCTCTAATGTTAGTGCTTTGCCCAGTTCATAAATGGGAGAAGTGGGGCTTCAATCTAAATAGGATGTTATCACAACTTTTTCTTTTCGAGATAGGGTCCCTCTACATAATCCTGGCTTTCCTGGAACTCAAACTCACAGAGATCTGCCTGATTCTGCTCTCTGGGTGTTGGGATTAAAGGCATACACCACCATACCCTGCAGAACACATGTTTCAATGACTAGTCAAAGATATCAAGAAAATCCATGTTGTGTGTCAGTTTTTGACTGATACTGGAAGCAAGAAGATAAAAAATAATTCAGGCACCTGATGCAGTTAGACAGAGTTTCAAAACTGAGGATAATGTCAGCTATGAGTTCACGAGAGCTGTGGAGCAAATCCTTGACATTTGCCCTCTTTTGGTGGAGGAGCACTTACCTGTAAGAAATTCTCATGAAAAAAAAACCCAGAAAGTTTAAGTTAGAAAATCTCATAGGACGCTCAGAATCTTTACAGCAATTTGTCTTCTTCTGCATTAAGCTTATAACAACAACAAAAACTAGTGATGTAAGTTTTAATTTAATTTTATTCATTAATGTGGACAATACAACAAGACAATTATAAAACCAAGGAAATAGTATGAGGAAGAAGGAGAAATAGCTTGAAAATTCTTCAGAAAACTTGGATGATTGACATAGGTCAAGGTACCTGGATTTCATTACGGAGATGCCCTACACTGAAGATAAATTGATTTCTATCCTAACTTGGAAAAAAAAGTTTTCTAATGAAGAAAGTGGGGAGAGATAGGGTACTGATGGGATCATACCTGGATCCCAGAGAAAGTTTTATGTTCGGCTTCTCAGAGAAGATTTCAAAGAAAGCAAGGATCTGATCTATTTTATGGGGTATTTACCCTGGTGATGGAGAAAGAGATCTCAACACAGCTAGCTGCAGTGTGTAAATGTGGATGTATATTCTTTACCTATCTTTGTGGTTATATTCACTCATTCTTACCATATTCAATTTTTCATAGCATGAAATCTGTCCAGAAAGTGGTGGGCTCATTGCTTAGGGCCATTAACCTCAAATGGTAGAAGCTCCTATAATTTATTTCCTCTTACCTTTCCTTCAGCACATCCTCTACCATATTAAATACTTAAGGATTAATGCAAACCACTCCCAAACCTAACCTTTCTCATACAAGAAAATTGACTTCTTGAGAATAGTAAAAGTCAACTCAGAGTAATCCAAACACAGGCTACAAGATTCTACTTATGAAATCAAAGCAGGGCTACAGAGCTAAACAGAGAATTCTCAACAGACGAATCTCAAATGGCTGAAAGACATTTAAGGAATTACTCCACATCCTTAGTCATCAGGGAAGTGGAAATCAAAACAACTCTAAGATACCATCTTACACCTGTCAGAATGGCTAAGGTCAAAAGCACTGCAGACAGCTTATGTTGGAGAGGATGTGGAGCAAGGGGAACACTCTTCCACTGTTGGTGGGAGTGCAAACTTGTACAGCCACTTTGGAAATCATTATGGTGGTTTCTCAGAAAATTGGGAATCAATCTAACTCAAGACCCAGTGATACCACTCTTGGGCATATGCCCAAGGAATGTTGAATCATACCATAAGGATACATGCTCAACTATGTTCATAGTAGCATTATTCATAATAGCCAAAATCTGGAAACAACCTAGATGTCCCTCAGCTGAAGAATGGATAAAGAATATGTGGTACATATACCCAATGGAGTACCCAATACTCATCTAAAAAAAAAAATCATGAAATTTGCAGGCAAATGGATGGAACTAGAAAATATCATCCTGAGTAAGGTAACCCAGACTCAGAAAGTCAAACATGGTATGTACTCTCTCATAAGTGGATACTAGATGTAAAGTAAAGGATAACCAGACTACAATCCACAGTTCCAAAGAAGCTAGCTAACAAAGAGGACCCTAAGAGGGATACATAGATTGCCCTGGGAAGGGAAAATAGATAAGATCTCCATGAGTAAACTGGGGAGAATGGGAGACAATCGAGATTAGAGGATGGGGGATGAGAACATAAAGGAATGGGATGGTCAAGCTGGACCAGGAATAGAGTGGGAGAGCAATGAAAGAGATACCTTGATAAAAGGAGACATCATGGGGATAGTGAGAAACTTGGTGCTAAGGAAGTTCCCAGGAATCCACAAGAATGACCCCAGCTTAGACTACTAGCAACAGTGGAGAGGTTTCCTGAACTGGCTTACACAAGTAATCAGATTGGTGAATACCCTAACTGCCACCATAGAGTCTTCATCCAGTAACTGATGAAAGCAGATGAAGAGATCCACAGCCAAACACCAGGCCAAGCTCCAGGAGTCCAGTTGAAGAAATAAGAAGGATTCTATAAGTAAGGGGGCATCAAGATCATGATGGGGAAATCTACAGAGACAATCAAACCAAGCTAGTGGGAACTCATGAACTTTAGACCAATGGTTGTGGAGCCTCCATGGGACTGGACTAGGCCCTCTGCATAAGTGAGACAGTTGTATAGCTTGGTCTGCTTAAAGGGCCCCCTGGCAGTCAGATCAGGATCTATCCCTGGAGCATGAGCTGGCTTTTTGGAGCCCATTGCCTATGGTTGGGACACTTCACACAGCCTTGGTGCAGGGGGAGGGGCTTGGACCTGCCTCAACTGAATGTACCAGGCTCTGCTGACTCCCCATAGGAGGCCTTACCTTTTTGGAAGATGAAAAGGGGAGTGGGTTAAGAGGGAAGGCTGGGGGCAGGAGGAAGAAAGAGAGGGGGATCTGTGGTTGGTATGTAAAATGAATAAAAAAAATTCTTAATAAAAAGAAAACTTAGAAACAAAAAAGAGAAGAAGAAATCAAAGCAATAAACCATTGAGTAAGTTCCTGGACAAGTGCAAATACACTTTCCAGGTGCCAATATATTCACACAGAATAACACACTAGCTCTGCTTGTAGAACCAAAGCATGGTTCAAATGTCAGACACGTTTCAAACAACCAAACTCACGTAGAAGATATTCCACGCGATCAGTCCAAAGCAAACAGCCACACTTACATGTTTTGAAGGGATTGTTTAGGTCCAATAAATATCACACCAACTACTTGATTGCCAAGAAGATGAGGCAAGGAAAAAAAGATGAATTGGTAACTTTGAAAGCATGAACTTCTAATTTTGATAAAAATCTCTAATGTCCAAAAAGAATCTGGAAAATAAAATAGTGTTCATGCATTTTGACATCTTCTGTTTTTTTTCCAGAAACGTGGGAACATGTGAAGATAACTCAAGTCCTTAAAAACACCAGATTGCAAAACAAATTTCTTAGGTTTTCATTTTGTGGATCCAGTGTCCAGGCTCAGTGGTTGTGCCATATTCTGCTTCAGAAGGCCCATTGATGTAGGCACACATGTGTAGAACCCATGTTCATAAGCTGAATCAGAAGACTGTCAAATACTCTGAGCAGTACTGCTCAAACTTTCCCACTGAAATAATTTTTAAAACATAGAAAAGTGAGAGCTTTGCAGGCAGGCCAAGAGTTGTCCCCTTGGAGGACAACTTTTGAAATTTCCTTGGAGCACAAACCCCCTTTTGTTAGTTTTTAAAATTCATGTGTATATTTTATTCTCTCTGCAGTTTTGTTTGGGTTAATCAAAATTTAACACTGAGTAAACTCTTGCCTCAGAAAAAATATGCTATATTTACCCATCATGATATACAAAATGTGCACCAGCTTGGAGGGAAGGATTTGGGGCTATTTAAAATTAACAAAACTTTATATGAAAATTCATAGTCTGTGTACATTGTACCAGGTCCTGTGCTACATAGGGACATTTTTGTACAAGATACATTGTATGTGGAGCACATTGTGACCCCACTCCAAACCTCCTCTTTTCTCTCTCTCCCTCCTGTTAGTACCATTTGTTCCCCTGACAATTTCACTTCAACTTTTATGTCATATATAGACACACGATTTTAACAAAGTTTTAACTTTAAATTTTGAAGAAACTATGAATAAATCAAAGTTGTCACTGTAAAAAACTCAAGTGTGGATACTAATTCCTTTACATTTTAAATATTGATATTTATAGAAATAGGTTATTAACATAAATGTACTTCAGTGATACTTAGCAGGGCAACTAAGTTAATAGTCTTTGAAAAAAAAATTTAAAAAGACTAGTTCAGAGTCCCTGTAAATCCAGTATGGTCCCTATTCCCTCCCAAAGGACTTGTATTTGTCCTATGAAATCTATTTGTAGTACCTTTTCTCTATCAATGGACAACCATGCTGCTGTGGAATATTATTATAAGGTCTGTTACTTTTGCTTATGTTGCATTTGTTTAACTTGGTGAAGCTGTGTTACTGTGCCTGTCCAAAACACCTAATGGTCTAACGAAGAACTGGCCAATCACAAGGCAAGAGAAAGGATAGGCAGGGCTGGCAGGCAGAGAGTATATATAGAAGAAGAAAATTGGGATGAGAGAGCTAAGGGCCAGAGAAGGAGGAGGACTCCAGGGTCCAGTCACCCAGACCCAGCAAAGTATGGAGTAAGAGTAAGATTTACAGAAGTAAGAAAAGGAAAAAGCCCAGAGGTAAAAGGTAGATGAAATAATTTAAGAAAAGTGGGCTAAAAACTAAGCCAAGCTAAGGCTGGGCATTCATAATTAAGAATAAGCCTCCATGAGTGATTTATTTGGGAGCTGGGTGCTAGGCCCTAAAAAGGGAAAAAAACAATACCATGCTATTCAATAAAGTAAATATCTCTTATTTGTTCAATTGTTAAAAACACTGGTTGCTATTCTGAAGGACCTGAGTTGGATTCCTAGCACTCACATAATTGCTCACAACTGATTGTAGCTCCAGTCCCAGGAGAACTGTCATCCTCCTCTGTCCTCCAAGGGCACTAAAAACATGTGCATACACACATATAAACATACATGCCATCAAAATACTCATACACATAAAATAAATAAAAATTGGTTTAATCTCTTCTTCAAATGAATTGTAACTTCCAATTGTTCACTATATTTAAATTTTTAAATTATAGTTACCATTGGCTGTTGACTATAAAGTCATTCATGTTAATATTTCAATTAAATTAGTAGGAATTATAAAGACATTCCCATCTTGCAGTGAAAATTTTATTAGACATTTTGATGTTTGTCTTTCCAGGTGAGTAAAGAACTACTATTCCATTTTTTTTTTTTTTGTAATTTCTCATATGGTATTTTGAGCTTTCAGCTAGGACCTCCCAGAGACAAAGGCTCAAGTTGAAGGTGTGTCTCTAACAGAACACATTAGTAACTATGACAATTTGAGGACAATGTGCCCTTTTATTATTTTCAACTACACACACTGTCCCCCTTGCAGAAAGGTAGCTATGATTAATTGTAGGAAAAGAAATTCACTAGAAAGTAACACAATGTAGTTAAATTTGAAAAATTTTACCATTAGGGATAACATAATGCGACCATGATAAGAATGACAGAAAAATTGTTGAAAAAGGGAGAGGAACTATATTATCAATCTTTACTTCTAGTAGTTCTAACTTTCCCAAGTTGTACAGATGACTGGATTCCTTACAGCTTAAGTCAGACCCTGACTTCTATGAGGCCTTGGTACATTTTTACCTGTACAAAAGGATATTTTTTAAAGATATTAGAAATTACATTTTATGTCTACATTGATATATATATTGATATATATTGAAAATATATATATATATATATTCCAGTTCAGATTCATTATTGCATATCCAATATTATCATACCCAGTTTTTTTCTGTTTCCTTAAGATTTATGTTTTATTATTTTTTTAAGTATGTGTGTCTTCTGTGGGTATGTGCACATGGGAGTGTATGTTCCTACAGAGGACAGAGGTGGTAGATGTCCTAGAGGTGGAGTTATAGACACTCATGAGTTGTCTGACAGGGGTACTAGGACCCCCAACTCAAGATCTTCTAGAAGAGTAACTTTTAACTGAAGAGCTGTCTCCCCACCCCCCCTTACTTTATTTTTTTATTTATGTATATGTACATGCCTAAGTGTATGCATACATGAATGCAGTGTCTACTGAGGCCAGAAAAGGATGTTAGATCCCCTAGAAATGGAGTTACAGATGGTTGTGAGCTACCATGTGGGTTAGGGGAACTGAACTTGGGTACCTGCACAGCAAATTGCTCTTAACCAAAAAGAGTCATCTCTCCAGTCCCATCTTTCTGATTTTGTTTTTTCAGAGCACCTGAGAGTATGGGCTAGGCAGTATCCTGTCTAGCTCATGCCTAAGTCAAGTCTCCCTGCATCAAATAGTGTTAGTTAAACTACACTGATCAGTCTCTCCTTCTAGAATAGTAAAGTCGCTTCTCTTTAATCATTCAAAATAAAGTTCCCAGCACCTGACAGTTACATGTGGCTAAGCATTAAGTTCAGTCCATGGAGTGAGTGACAACCATCTCAAGGCCGTGTCCTCCTTTCCTGCCACTGGCATTTGAAAGTGATGGTAAGTTGTTTCGGCTTTGGAAATGGAATCACCTTATCAATACTGAGAGAGATTTAGAAAGAAAGAAAGAAAGAAAGAAAGAAAGAAAGAAAGAAAGAAAGAAAGAAAGAAAGAAAGAACGAACCCAGTTTCCTGACATCTTCTGGAGTCGGGGGGGGGGGGCGTACCAGAGCACAATGCCAACATCAGCCTGTATTTTATATGAACAAGACACAATTTCCTCTAATTCTGTCCCACTATTTGGAGCTTTGGTCACAAGCCGGTATCTTAACTTGCCTTCTATTGTGATAAAACACCATAACTGAAGGCAATGTAGGGGAAAGGAAGTTATTTGGCTTACACGTTCGAATCCGTTCTCAGAGGGAAGCCAAGGTAGGACCTCACTGAAGCAGATTGCACAGAGGAATGATGCTTGCTGGCTTGAACCTCACGGATTGCTCAGTTTGCTCTCTTATATGACCCCAGACCACTTGCTCAGGAATAGTAACACTCACATCAATTGTCAACCAAGAAAATGCCCCACAGCCAATTTCCTACAGACCAATCTCATGGAGGTGTTTTTTTTTCAAGTGAGGCTCCCCCTCTCAGGTAACTCTAGCCTGCATGAAGTTGGGAAGAAAAACAAAAAACAAAAAACAAGAAGCTGCCTGGGCCCAAAACAGCAACCATCTCCTCCTACAAAGAAACTAAATACACTTCAATTAATAATCAATATGACTTGGTGCAAATAAAACACAGCAAGCGGATACCCTGGCCTTCTACCTCCTCCCCACACTGCGCTCTCCCTTCAGGGAAACAGAATGCCTGGAGAACGAAGCTGTGATTAGAAAAAGAGGAGCATAAACTTGTGAGGCAGTCAGTGCCCTCAAAAGAAAAACCCAAACGGAAAGAAAAAGATAAAGGAAACTTCTTTCAGGTGAAGGCTCGCCAGCACCACATGACTTGACACTTTGAGTTATAATGAATTATGGGAAGTATTGGGAACTTTCCCAGAAGGCCTAGCTCACGTGCTGGTGGTCTTTGCCCACTTTCTTTGTTAGCTTTGATTCTTATGTTCATATTACTATGTTTTGGTTGTAATAAGTTCTGATTTCTACTGACATACTACATCACACTGAAGTAAGAGTTCACAGAACATGTCCTATAAAAGTCTTATAGTGAGTAGTGTTTCCCCAAACAGACTTCCTGGGTTCCTTCTGACGGTCAGAATACAGCTGCCAGGGACCCAGAATTTTCCTGCCTGACTCACACACATACTATTGTGTACCTTGCTCTTTCAAATATTTCCTGACACCTGAATCTCACATCATTCCTTTCAAGATACAACAAAGAAAATTACATTTTCTATTGTTTAATGAAAGCCACCTTTTACATAAAATGGAAACTTTCTTTGAGTTTAGAGATTTTTCCATTTGTTAGAATAAACAAAACATAATAGCATAGACACTACTTGCTGTCTGACAATCTCTCTCTCTCCCCCCCCCCGCCCACTCTTGTGTGTGTGTATGTGTGTGTGTGTGTGTGTGTGTGTGTGAGAGAGAGAGAGAGAGAGAGAGAGAGAGAGAGAGAGCGCACCTGGACCCCACCCTTAACTGTCTTAAAAAAGTCAAACTCTCTCTCACAAATATGTGTGCCTTTCTTCATGTACATATTTGTGTGTGGAACATGCAACATTCATATGCATATACTGTATCACAATAACACATTTCAAAGCCTAAGCTTTTACTTATTTTTATCATAGCAATGAATCCAAATATTTGCCTTAAGACTATGTCTCTTATTAATTAAATTTGTGCATTGACTATTTCAACATATACTGAAAAAGGAAGCTCCTCTGATGTGGGTTGAGAGATAAATTGATCCATAGATATAACAAAAGTCACCAGGAGCCAGGCAGTGGTGGCGCACGCCTTTAATCCCAGCACTCGGGAGGCAGAGCCAGGCGGATCTCTGTGAGTTCGAGGCCAGCCTGGGCTACCAAGTGAGTTCCAGGAAATGCGCAAAGCTACACAGAGAGACCTTGTCTTGAAAAAAAAAACAAACAAACAAAAAAAAAAAGTCACCAGGAGTTAGCTTCATACCATGTCCTTTTATAAGAGTAATAATAATAGCCCCCCCCCTCCATCCAGGGCTATAGACTGTCTCGTTACAAGTTCAATGTTTTCTTACCTTTATTTCTCAGTATATAAATATAAGATTAGTATATCTTTGGATTGTATTTTGTTAGACATTTCATTTTTAAAACAGCTATTTGAGTTGCTGACTTGAGTGATATAAAAATTGCTGAATGGATTTTGACTTGAGATTAGGACACAATTTCTAATAATTTCTGACATGGAACATACTTCCTGGACATACTTCTGCCACTTTACATCACATATTTATCTGAAGCAGCATTTTCAGCAACTATGACTACAAAATCAATTCTGAAAGGCATTAAAGACGGTCTGTTTCCTGCAGTATCAAATATTCAGCCAAAATTTAATTCCTTATAGAAACAAGCAATCATTTTCTTCCCATTAGTATGTAAATTTGCTTTCACATTTAATAAATGGCAAGAACTGTTTTTAAGTAAATTCCTGTGTGATTTGTTATCAGTAAATGTTTGAGTTGTGGGCCTCTTTAATGTACCTGTGTGCTCAGAGCCATGTAAATTTTCCTCAGCTCAAAAAAGGATTACAATTGAAAATGTTTAACTAATACCAAAACCCAGAAATCCCTGAGAGTTACACAGCGGAGATAAATGAATTTTTCTTATAGCTTCTTTAAAAAATCATGTGATAAGAAACTCCAGAATATGAAATATTCCCCCCGTTGTTTCTCATCTCAATCCAAGTATTCTAGAACTTCTAGCATATGTGGAGGTTGAATTTCTACCAGGCATACTGCTGAGGGCCTAGAATCTAAAGAAGACCCTGGCTAGGCATAGCAAGCACTTTTCTGCCTCACATAAATGTCATGCATTCATGCAGCTCTTGGCCTCTGTCAGAGAAGCTTCCTTTTGTTGTTGTCAATGGTCCAAGTGAGATGTTTTGTTGTCAATGGTCCAAGTGAGATGAACAAGGTGATGTCCCTCATGTCTCAGCTTGCAGTATCTATCAAATTCTATTGACAGAAACACCCAAAGACTATCCTTTACTCAAAATTGAAGAAAAAATTGAAGCAGAAAAGAGACAGATTCGCAACAATATAAAAAATCCTTACTAGAGCACAGTTTTGAAGGCTGTAGTAGAACCATTCATGAAGCTGCTGCCTCAAGAGGAATTCAGTAAAAGAAGTGGAAGCCAAACTTTCAGAGTTAACTTTCTACAAGAAGCCACATCCTGCATGGCTCATGGCCAAGAATCATAGCAACTATGGTAAGCCAGGGTACTCTTTAAGCTATAGGCCATCAGCCGTAAGCGTGGCAAAAATGTAGTCTCAAAACATGGTAGAGTTTTAGAAAATTTTGATTGAGATGAGAAACAAAGGGAGAAATATTTCATATTTTGGAGTTGACTGCTCCTAAGGAGGGAATATAATTATATGTGTGTGTGTGTGTGTGTGTGTGTGTGTGTCTGTGTGTGTGTATTCCAACACTGAGACACTGAGAATAAATGACTGTTTTTCAAAATCAAATCCCACAACACAGTATTTTTAAAAGAATGTTTTATTACTTCTTTATTTTAAATTTTTCATACAATATATTTTGATCATATTCTCCCCCACCCAAACCACTCAAGTCCTCCAGATCCTCCCACCCCTCAACTTCATGTTATTTCTCTCTCAAAAACAAAACAAAATGAAAAAGACAAAAGTCCCAAACCATAATGAAAAAAAGCACTGAAAAAAGAAGAAAACAAAAACAAAAAAACAAAACACGGAGTCCATTTTGTGTTGATCAAAACATGAACGTGAAGCCTGCTCCCTGGAGTGTAGTTAAAATATCCAGTGTTTCTCCTGTGGATGTAATTGATTTTACCTTCCCCAGAAGATAACAATTACAAATAGCTTCTTGGTTAGGGGTGGGACTTCAGTGCCTACTTCTGCTTCTCTAGGATGAGATTTTTGTCTACTCTGCACCAGGGCAGGTCTTTGTGCTGGCATAGTCTCTAAGTTTCTGGGTGCATCGGCCCTGTACTGTCTGGAAAATACTGTTCCCCTGGAGTCATCCATCATCTCCAGCTCTTGCGATCTTTCCACCTCCTCTTCCACATAGTCCTCTGATCTCTAAGGGCAGGAGTCTGATGAAGACATCCCATCTAGGACTGGAATTCCAAAATTTCACACTCTCTGCATATCGATTGTCCAGCTGTGGATCCCTATGTCACTTCCCACCCACAACAGGAAGAAGCTTCTCTGATGAGGATTGAGCCCTGCGGTGATCTGCACATCCCATACTAATTGCGTTTTTGTTATTTAAAAATATATAAATATATCACCTATTTCGAAGATTGCCCTATATCTTTCTTTGGATCCATGTGTTTATAAGATGGGGAAAATTTGTCTACTATTTTAAAATATTTTACACAGGGTCTGGGGAAATGCTTAAAGAAGTAAAATTTGAGTGTAAGAAGGACCAGACTTCAAATCCCACAGCTTGGCTACCCATACCTGTAATCCAAGCACTGGAGGACAAAGACAAGTGGATCCCAAGAACTCAGCTGGTGAACCATCCAGCCTGCCTAGCAAACTCAGTAAGCTTTCAATTTAGTGACAGACTAATTCAAGGCCATGGTGTGAAAAAAGCAATAGAGAGATGGAGGAAGACAATTCAGCATCTTGCTCTGGATTCCATATGTGCACACAGGTACCATGCACCGCCCCCCAAACACACACACACACACACACACACACACACACACACACACACACCTTAAGCAAGGAATTTTCAATAAGGTTTGGGATTCTGTTCAAAAAGTTAAAATAAATTTTTGCAACAACACAGTAACATCAGAGAATATAGAATCCACCAAATTTCACTGAGTGTATACATTACAGATATTATTTAAAATGTGAATTTCTCGATTTCAAAAGCACCTGCCAGATGTGTTTCCTGTTTGGGAAGCCACACACCTTGAAGGAGTGCCGCTTCATCCTTCAGCAGATGTTCAACCGGCCAGAGACTTTAGCAAGCATTTAAAAGCACCAGTCACCGGGACTTAGGAGCCCACCGTGGAAGATTTGTCTCAAAGTGTTAAACCTTGATTTTTCAAATGTTAATGAGAAAGAAGTTGACAATAACTACGGAAACCCAATCCTGCACAGCCCCTGCAGCCATCGGGGCCCAGAGCCTCCTGGAGTTCTGAGGGCTTGCCTTGGTTTATTGAAGTCATTAAAATGGTGCAGTCTACCCAGCTGATATTAATAAGACACTCCGTCCTCGAGGCCTGCCGCTCCTCTGTGTAATTCGCAGCAGCCCCCAATTATCTGTGGGAGATCTGCAGCCTGACTCGCAGCCTGTGGAGGGGGTTCCACACCAGCAGGCGCTTAATGAACAGCCCAGCTTATAAACACGGGCTAATCTCTCCCACATGAGCACCTGAGGAGGCTCACAAATGACAGCTGTTTAAATTTTCAAGGAAATTAATGAGCCCTAAAGAGGCAGTGCTTATCGGGTTTGGAGTAGGGTTGATAGAGGAGTTACCACGGGCAAAATGTTTATAATCGTCCATAAGTGCCTCATTCTGTGGCTTCATCCAGGGAACTTTTATTGACATGGTTTCTCTTATTAATGCTTGTGCTGGCAGAGCGCAGAGTGACCCCGTTCAGTCTGTTCCTGATACTGGACTCCGAGGGTCGCTAATGAGCGGCTCCCTAGCCTCGGAGCACAAGCCACTTAAAACAATCAAGACTGGAGCTGGTATCCTGACCCTTAGTGAGAATCCCCAAAGACACATACACGGGTCTGTCCACAAGGCATTTGTAATGGATCAGCTCAACCCCAGGTCTGCTGGGGCTTGTCGAGGGATGAGAAATAGCCCCCGCTGTCACACTGCTGGCCGTCTGGAGAATACAGCAGAAACAGGTAATGAAGCGCAGCCTGGCCAAGTAGCCAGAAGTGACTTTTAAAACACAGATCTAGAGAGAAACAGCACATGGCAAAACTTACTACACTCTTTCCCACCACCCCCAACTTCACCCCAATCCCTCCACCACCACCCCTGCCTTACTCTCCTGTTTTGGAACTTCTATACATCGGAACATCTTTCTACACAATCTGTCTACGCGGGTCAGATAACACACTCTTCACTGCCATCACATCCCCCGTTCCCTAGGACCACTTAGCCAGAAAACGCCTCATTTCCAAGGGACCTTGGCTGGATCTAATGTCATACAAAAGGAGTTGTCATCCAAAGGAACAGAGAAACAGAGGAAGATGAGGGGCAGACGTGCTGGTCAGTAACTGCTATTAAAATGGGAAGCTATTAGCTAAGCTGAAACGCAGGAGAAGCTGACAAATTCAGCAGCTAAAGGAAACACACTTTCCCCTGTCACCTGAAGTATTTCAGCAGTCAGAAGGCAATGTCGTCATCAGCTTTTGGGCTTGCTTTGTTTTCATGGCTTGAGTTGGGTTGTTTTTGTTTAGTTTTGGTTTGGGTTTTGGTTTGTTAGTTTTTGCATGATGAGGGGTGGTTTAGTATGATTTTTTTTTCAACAAGATCTCATATGACCCAGACTAGCTTTAAACTTACTCTGTAACACAAGTTACCTTGAATTTCTAATTCTCCTGCCTCCAATTTCCCAAGGACTGGTATTACAGACTCCTGCCACCATACCAAATGTGGTTCACCATCAGTATTTTTTTTTTTATGTTTTTATGAATTCACTGGGAGGAGGGTACCGGGAGGGGGTATTCCCATGGCTTGTGTGCACATGTATACTACAGTGTGCATGCAGAGGTCAAAGGACAATTTGCAGAATTCAAGTCTTTCCTTCTGCCATGCTGGTTCCAGGACTCAAACTCAAGCGGTCAGACTTGGCAGTGAGCAGCTCTACTGTCTGTGCTATCTTGCCAAGGCCACACTCTGGTTTTTATGCAGTTTTCATATGGCTCAACAAGAGCATGTTTTGTGGAAAGATGTGAATATGCTTAAATGCAGGTTTTGTGGCAGAGAAGACAGAGCATCCTGACTGGGTTAGGATGCTCATCTGTCTCTCTGGCTGATTTCAGCAGAAGGCGGCCATGTTTAGCGAAGAATTACAATGGCCTCTGATCAGCAGACTCCTAGAACAGGACACAAGAGACGGTGTCACTCTGACAGTCAGCCTCTTCCAAGGCCAGGTGTACATTTTCCTTTTTTTTAGTAAAGCAGGCACTGAGGTCTACTTGAGTTTTCCTTGCAGAGTTGGTTTAGCCAAGTACTTCCATCAGCCTTTTGTGCAGTTTTGCTACAGACAACATCACTTACTTAAGAAGAAATGCTTTCAGTTGAGTAAACAAAAGACCATCTTCCCATCAAAGCCACCACAGGTGTACATTTTAAATGAGGAATACAGAATTGAGAAAGAAAAGAGAAAGAAAGCTAAAATAGAAACAGATACATGTCTGTATTTTCTTCTATGTATGTTTGTATGTATAGAAAATTACAGGTATGTATCCATTACCAGAATAGCTTCCTGTCTTTCTTTTATGTATTTGAGTTTTTGAGACAATGTCTCCCATATAGGGAAAGCTGGCCTCAACTTTGCTATATAGCTGAATAGCTGAGGATGAACTTGAAGAATTGTTTTTTGATCACCAGACTCTGCTTCCACAGTGATGAGGGTGCAGAAATGAGCCACCACACCTGACTCAGTACTGATACATGTTATAACACTGTCCCTTTCCTTCCTCTAGTGAAAGTGTATCCCAGAGAGCATTATTACTCTAATATTTGCATTTCTATGATAGGCACCAAATTCTATTTTATAGATATTTCCTCCCAGGACTTATGATGTATTGCTATATGTTATCAAGGAAAAATATATGCATATAGAAATTATTATTAGCAATAAGTATGAATATCTTGGTTAAATTTAATGTTCACAACATGTTCATTGAATAAGTAACAAATCATATCTTTAAATAATTGACATGGACCATAGCACAGTTTATGTAATTCTTTGCCTAAAATTTTTTATATTTTGGAAAGTATTTTCTGCTAACTGAAAAGACAAATCTTAAATAAGTTTGTGATTTTGACTGATAATTTCTTTGAAGCACTGATCAAAATCCCAGGATATAATTGATGAAAATATAAGGAAACTCTCCTTCTTCTTGCCTTGTGGTGGAAAGGAAATAACTATTGTTAGTCTCCTATAACCATAACAAACAATACCCATTCACAGGTTTCAACCATACCATGGGAGAGGCAGTTACTAATCAAAGTATTACATAAAATTGCAATTCTTCCCACTGGGACTCCGCAGGAGTAAATGATACAGCAAGAGTATCTGAAATAATTGTCAAGCCAGGGAGCTCAGACTTCCTTCAGAAGAGGAGGTCAAGTCATAGCATGAAGTTAATTAGAGTGAGTTTGGGAAGAAAGATGTTATTGAAGAGAATTTGTGTGCAAAGACCTGTGATCAAAAGATATATGGCACATAGATGGGACTAAAGCCTCCAGATGGGATGACAGCTCAGGAAAAAACTACCTATAAGCTGAGGCTGGAGAGATAAACAGGTGTCAAGCTTTGCAGGCCAGTGAATAGTTTGATCTATACTTGAAGGATAATGGTCAGTGGTTGAAGACTTGAAGTTAGATAGCTTTATATACTACAAGATGACTTATGCTCAAGAAGGGAAAGAGGAGAACAGGTATATGAAGCACAATGGGTAGAGAGGTCAACAGCTGGGAAAGCTATTGCTATAGTCCTAGTAAATGATAATGACAGCTTTTAAAGGGGATGTGGTAATATTAGTAGTGGAGGTGGAGAAGAAGTGTGCATTATTTGACACACTCACACACATACATACACACATACACACACACACACACACACACACACACATATATGCTAGAGAGATGACTTCATAGTTAAGAGCACATGCAGGAGAGAGAGATTCACTTGTCAGCACCCAAATGCATCTCACAACCATCTGTAACTCTAGTTCCGTGGGATCCAATGCCCTCTTCCACAGGCACCAGACATATATGCACACATGGCGAATATAAATGCATTCAGGAAAAATATTCATATACATCAAGTAAAAATAAATCTTTAATAATATATATTTGTTCATTTATTCTAGTGTGAACAAAGAAAGAGAGAGGTACACCTCAAGACATTAAGTGTCTTTAAAAACCTTCATATAAGGTCAAAAGCAATAAGCTGGAATGTTCTATAGCTAGAACACTGCAAAAATTGACAAAAAAAAAAACCCCTCACCCACCCTGAAAGACTGAGTATTCTATTGGCTCTAGTCATACAAAGGACAAGAAATTGTTTTAGTATATATTTATGCTTTGAATATGAAGAGTAAAGTGGACTATGAGGGCTCTGACCTATCCAGTGATATATACACAATTTTATGGAATTATTTGCGGGGGCGTGGGGTTGGTGGAAGCTGGGAAGTGGGACTTGCTTGAAGAAAGTACGCCACTGAGGGCACACATTGGAAGGTCTTGTGCCTAGCTCTTTCTGTACTCATGCTCTCCTCTCCTCTCCTCTCCCCCCTTCTCCTCCCTTCTCTCTTCTCCTTTCCTCCACTCCTCTCCTATCTTCTACTTTACTCTCCTCCCTCCTTTTCTCCTCCCCTCCCTTTCCTGCCCTCCTCTCTCCCCTGATTTTCCACCCAGCCTCCATAAGGTAAGCAGCTTTCCTTGGGAATAACCTGTCACTATGGTCTTCTCCCTCATCACTTCAGGCCCATAGCCATAGAGCCAGCAAACCATGATGAAGATCTCCAAAACCATGAGCCAGAATAAATCGTTCCTACTTTGTACTGTCTCTCTCAGGAATTTTTCACAGTTCAAAAAAAAATGTAACACAATATAGTGTCATCTTTGAAGATAACCGAAAACCTTTTTAAAACACACAAACACATTATCTTTCATTTAAAACATCCCCTAGCTCACCATTCTTTGAATAAAGACAGGAATATACACTAGTCTGTCAAGCAGGCTGCTAGTATCTCTCTAGCCTAATCTTGTGTAAGTATTATATTTGCTGCCCTAGAGCAGAAAATCGTCTCTCCAAACTTGCTAAATGGTGGGAGCTCTTTAAACACGGCCACCACCTCTTGTTGCTAGTGTCCATCTTACAAAATTTGTATGAGCCTGGGGAACCTAAGCCAAAGGAAGCACTAGATACATAAATAGTAAATGTTTTATTTAGCTTTTTAGCCTTTACTCTATAGGAAAGGCATAGTGGATGGGTAAGAAGTAGAGCAAGCCAGATAGAAGCACCTGCCACAAAGGACGATGGACTAGAATTTGTAATGGATTTGATCTAAGGGGTGAAAACAAGCAGGGTATCAAAATGACTCCTTAATTTCTTGCTTTGCAGCTTGATGGGGGATAAATGCCCTTAACTGAATTTAACTTGTGAGCAATGAATGGGAATTTGGTTTTGATCACAATAAAAACTGAGGTAGTCTCCAGAGAGCAAAGAGAAGATGTCAAATGAGCAGTTGCATCTACAAGGCAAGGTCTTGCTGAGGTATTAATTTATGACTCATGTGGTGATAATTAAAGTCATATTGTATTCGTTTTCTATTGCTGCAACACAAGTTACCACAAACTAAGTCACTTAAAACAATACATCTATTATGTGAGTTTCGGTGACTCAGGACTCCAGGCAGGGGTAGACTATCTCCTTTGCTCAGGGATTCTCATGCAGTGACCAAGTGTCACTATGACCTGAGGTTTAAGATCCTTTCCTAAGCCCCTTAGTTGTCGGCAGAATTACATTTTAGAGGATCATAGGACTAATACTATTAGACGCTGAATGATGCCTTCAATCCCTGCCTTGGGACCCTTCCCAGAACCCACCAATTCACTTCACCAATCAACAAGAATTTCCAGTCTCTTCACCTTAAATGACATTGGACTTAAAAGTTCAAGACTCTCTTTACATCCAGTTAGGTCCAACCAAGATAATCCCACTTTTGATTAACAGAGGTTAATGTTGACATCCTCAATCTTATCTGAAAAATTCTTTTTTTGTTTGTTTGTTTAAAATATTTTACACCTGTAAAAATTTGCCAAAAACAGCAGTACTCTGGTTAGCAATCAAAATGGTTTAAATATAAATGCAATCCATAGAACAATAACAACAAAAATAGAACAATTTTTCTCAATAAAATAGGCCAGTCGTTAGAAGGTCTCATTCTGTGAAGATATTTTCAAGCCCTACTGGAAGAAGCCTGTGGAATCTGCCAACTGTGTGTTCTACTTTGTGCCCTCAAGAACCTTATGGAAAGCAGTCCCGACACAAGAGAATGATGTTTGCCAGAGTGTAATACTGGAGTGACAGAACTGAGGTTGATCACTATAATAACATTCCTGTGTATTAAACTGTTACATTTTAATTATTTATATAGCTTGTTTGTCCAATAAGCATAAAAATAGAGAACAGCATCTCAAAATTTATCTCATTTCATGTTCAGAGATAAAAGGGTTAACCATTCTTCCCATTATTTTCTGGTGGCAAGTCCTTGTTTACAGAGTCTGATGGCAATCACACACTGGTAGTTTCCAAAGCTACTGTATGAAGAGGATGCTGAAGGCCATCACTATACAGCATATGGCAACATAAGGACTCTTGCGTTCACCAATTCAGGCATACTTCCAAAATATTCCCAATACTCCAGTTTTATTTCTGTCTAGGAGGCTGGGTGCCAAGGACTGGATAAGCACACATACATATAAGCAGCAAGATTACAGTCAACAAACTCTGAAAATTGAAAATGGCAGACATAATAAGGCCAGTGCTGGTCCAGCCACATCACCCTTCCAGTCAGGGGAGGAAGAGCTGAAAAATTCTTGATGGGAGTGAAATCACATCATGTTTATATCCCACATCCAATAGCAGGAGAAAAAGATATAGCACATACCCACCAGTGGGAAGCAACCTTAGGGGCCATCTTAGGCTTCTCTTTACCACGTATATCCAAATGGTGAGATATTGTATGAAAAATGACAACAGTAAAACAGCATGAAGCCTCAGAAAATAAGAATCCCACAAGGACATATAAATGTCTGATATTAAGACACAGTGGTAAAAGCTCTATTATTTTTATTTTTATAATTGAAAGTCCAATATGATTAATCATAATACACCCAAGTATTTCAAATATTTTGTCTATTTCAGACTATCCAACCAATAAAAATTTGATATAGTCTGAGAAATTTAATAATATTTTAGATTCATAATGCAATAGAAACTAAGATGGATAAACATGGAATTAAAACTTAGAAAAAGCCTAGTAAAATGCCCTCATTTATTAATGATAATACTAACAATAATGGCTTTGCCAAAGATAATCAGCCAGCAAATGGCTGGACCACAGCTCTCCTCAGTCTGAAATCCACACTGATTTCTTTTCTTTGACTAAATCTGTGCTGAGACTAAAATGGATCATGTTGCTTTACCCGGAAAATTATCAATACCAATACATTCAGCATATTCTTACACTGTCTATGTTTTAGGATATGGTGAGGACTACCGAGGATGCTCTAGGTCCTCAAGAAACAATTCTTACAAAGCCTGAGAACAATCACACTTTCAAAAGGCATGCAAGAGGCCCTCCTGACATGCAATGATGAACAAGTCTAAAAGCTGCTAGTATGGTCTAAATTGATCATTTGAAAAAGCTGAAGATCCATTTTTTATTGCTTCAAACGTTATACCTCTAAAATGTGTTTTGTATAACTCTTCCAAAAGGCCATATGCATTAGTTGATAATACATTATCCCATTCAATGGAAGAACATTGTCTATATTTCTGCTAAAAAAAGACTTAAAGCATGTTGCGAATTATCTATCTGGCTTTCTTTTCTAGATGTTTATATATACATACATAGGCATCCAATAACTTTCTGCCCTTCATTCTGCTAAACTCATTGGCTTTGGAGCCAAATAATAGTAGAACCCAACATCTATTTTGTACAGCCTAGAGACTTACTTATAATAGTCATATTTTTGGTTTTGAATGAGATTATTAAGTATACAGCAAGCCAAAGTAAAAGACAAATAGAAAATGGTAGGTAGGTAGGTAGGTAGGTAGGTAGGTAGGTAGGTAGGTAGGTAGATAGATAGGTAGGTAAGGTAGCAAAACATCTTCAAATCAAGTCTTTAAAATATCCAGCAGAAATTGAGTGGGGAAGCCCCATAGCTGGAACTCCCTGTTGAGAGTCTATGTTCCTTCGGGTAAGGCTTCCAAGGAAAAGAACAAAGAGCAACAAGCAAAGATAATATCATCAAATAGGGTGCTCAAAACATCCAACAGAATCCAACTGGGAACTCTGAGGCAGCCAGGTGGAGGTTCCAGCTGAGCTTTCTCCCCATGGCTGAGGTTCCAGCTTGTCTCTCCTTTCACAGGAGATTTAATATCATGGGACAAACAAAAGCAACATTTGTTGGAAATGATTTTCCTCCTAGCTGTTCTCAAGAACCTAATGTTTTCATTCTTGAGATCATTTTTCTCTTCTTCCCCTCCTTACAGAGTTGAGGGACCATCCCATCCTTAGACAAAAGGCTTCAGAGAACACTTTGAGGAAAAAACATTTAACTTTGACTTTGGGGGACAACCCTCCTTCTAGAGCCAGCTTCTTAGTGACTCAAATAGCACATGACAATTTGTCAATATAATGTACACTACAGTGTCTATTATACAGTAAATGGGTGTGTGAAAATTACCCCCCTTAAGTCTCAGCTCTACCTCTTAAATACATATATGACTTTTTAACCTCTACTGCTTTTATGAAAACTTAATAACAAATGTAATTAATGTGCCTTATTATCACATAATTCCCAACATTCCCGTGAATACTTTCATTAGAACTACTGTGTCTTTTTGTAGTACTTATAACCTTATTTTGGAAGTAATAGAAGTCTTCCCATCTTTATTTGTATTTTATATAGTTTATTTTCAGATTTATTATTCCAGTTTATTAATAATCTTCTCTCCTACATAATATGTCTCAATATTAGTCTAAAAGAATTCTATACACCTGAGAAATATTGTACATTAGCATTAATAGTCTTACCCTTATTGAGATTCTTGCTTGAGAGTAGAATTTGAGGAAGAAAAAAATTACCCTTTTAGAAAATAATATGAAAAAGGCCAAAAGGGGAAGACACATTATTGTAGAATATTATTTTAAGGTGTGTTACTTTTGTTTATGTTGCATTTGTTTAACTCTGTGAAGCTGTGTTAGTATGCCTGTCTAAAACACCTGATAGTCTAATAAAGACTTGAATGGCCAAGAGTGAGGCAGGAGAATGGATAGGTGGGGCTGACAGGCAGAGAGGACAAACAGAAGGAGAAATCTAGGAGAAAAGGAGGAAGCAGCCAGAGAAGGAAGGGGACTCCAGGGGCCAGCCACATAGCTACACAGCAAGCCACAGGGTAAAAGTGAAAGTAAGATTTAAAGAAGTAAGAGAATGGGGAAAACCCTGAGGCCAAAAATAGATGGGGAAATTCAATGCTAAGAAAAGCTGGCTAGCAACAAGACAAGCTAAGACCAAACATTCAAACTAAGAATAAGCCTCCATGTGTGATTTATTTGGGAGCTGGGTGGTGAGTCCCCAAAATAGAAAGAAAAAAAACTCAAGACAATATTTTGGCACCCAACGTGGGGCTATATTTCCATGTAGGGCCTGAGAAAGCTGAAAAAAAAAAAAAAAAGAAGAGAGGCTATGTCTCCTCTAAGAAATCCTACCATTCAGCAGAGCATGTAAATAGCTTTTCTTGCATTAAGTAGGAACAAAAAACTAAGTAAAATGCCTACTACAATGTAAGCATTGGCATTCTAGAGCTAGGAAGGTTGAATGCAGTTCTTGGTCAGACAAACCTCTGGCTGGCCTCGAGTTTCATGCTTGGCTTTCACAACATGAAAAGCGAGCAGAGCCCACTGATAGCTGCATGCAGAGGATCTAGGTGTAGGTTAGCAGTTTAAATGTTTACTCATATTGCCAAAAAAGGCTGAAGATATGCAATAAAAGAGGTCCAGATGGAAAAACCTCTAAACAGGTTATAGTGTGTTTGACAATGTGCATAGACTTAAGAAAAGAAAAAGGGTATAATAATAGAAAAAATGAACAGTTTATAAAATAAAGTCTTTAAAGAAAGAGTAAAAGAAAAAAGCCAGGTAATATGGGAAATACACAGGGAGTCTGGATCCTGTATGTTATTGTGTTGAATTTGAATTTTTTGACTGTTGAAAAGCGAAGGATAGATGCAAAGAGACCTGGAATTGAAAGAGGGACTGTTGAAATAAATCAGCCTGTATACTTTAGGAATGCCTTAACTTTTAAAAAGTCAAAAAATATATTTGTCAAATGGAAATCAAAAATGATTTGGAGTTTTTTCCCCACAGGAGATAAGAGGCTGTAGATTCCATCAGGGTTAATATGGATCAGGTTTGATCAAGCAAGACCTCCTGAAACTTGACAGGTGATATCTATCAGCAAAGGTTACTGCTGGTCTTCCAAGGACTTTGTCATTATCTCAAAATTTTCTCTCTGGGACCCTAAAGAAGTTTAATCCACAGACAGCAAGAAGAAGTATGGAGAAAATTATACCCATAGTCCCAAGAATTGGGGGTGGTGGCTTTTGGTTATTTGGTGGGTTATGGATGTTTATTATCATTTAGGGGAATATAATATATTGATACAAATTTCAACTTATTTTTTGTTACACTGTGTATATGTTTCTACTGTTGTTTAACTATGCAGTTCATTTAAAACTGTAAGGTAAAATTCTAGTTTTTGAAAGCTATTAATATAAACTATATAGGATAATCAGGAAACATAGTTAGTCATTTATAGCAATTAAAATTGTAGATATGTTAGGTATGCTTTCCAGATGATATAGAGATATTTTTTAGATAGACAGATGTTCTTCAACCCTTTCAAAGACATTTAGAATATGGTATTTAAAATATTTTGTTAACTTAGGCTTTGCATGACAATGAGACATATCTGCTCCTGGCAGCATCAATTTACTTCAGAGATGATGGGCATTGAAGAAACTCCCTATGGAATTTGCTTTCATTGTGGTAAGTTTAGCCACTGGGCAAAGAAATTGCTCTTGCCTTTGACTGCTGACAATGTGCTGTGCAGACTGGACATGCAGGATACACAGGAAAAAGATGGTTGAACTTTACCAAAACAAGGCAAGACAGTCCTTCAAAATTCCTGCTTCACTAAGAAACTGCCAGACATTCTGCAGGACACAGAGGAAAGTGACTGACAAACTTTGACAAAACAAGGCAGAACAGTCCAAAATTCCTGCTTCATAGAAAAGTCTGCAAGATACTCTGGATCTATAGTCAGAAGATGGATGCCCCAATGTTGCAGAGGAACTTTGGGAAACTGTCCAGGTAGCCAAATATCTCTGTTGTTAAGTAATATTACATCCTTCGGGTCTTTGATGGAGTTGAAGACTAGATAGTTATACTTGCAGTTTTCATTACTTATGGTAGAAAGTAAATTATGTATAAAACTTTGGAGTCACTAAGATGAATAGATGGTGGAATGCTTTCTCTAAATTTGTTAAATGTAAATGGACTGAATATTGTAAATTAATTCTTACTTGATAACTGTTTTTGTTGCATGTAGTTATACTATGTTAAAGTTAAAACCTTTCTTTTTATTTAGACAAAAAGGGGGAAGTGTAGAATATTATTTTAAGGTATGTTACTTTTGTTTTTGTTGCATTTGTTTAACTCTGTGAAGCTGTGTTACTATGCCTGCCTAAAATACCTGATGGTCCAATAAAGAGCTGAATGGCCAATAGGGAGGCAGGAGAGAGAAAAAGACAGGACTGGCAGGCAGAGAGGATAAATAGGAAGAGAAATCTGGGAGAAAAGGAGGAAGCAGCCAGAGAAAGAGGAGGACTCTAGGGGCCAGTCACACAGCTACACAGCAAGCCATGGGGTATGAGTGAAAGTAAGATTTACAGAAGTAGGAGAATGGGAAAAACACTGAGGCCAAACATAGACGGGTTAATGTAAAGTTAAGAAAAGCTGGCTAGCAACAAGACAAGCTGAGGCTGAATATTCATAATTAAGAATAAGACTCTGTGTGCCATTTATTTGGGAACTGGGTGGCAGGTCCCCCAAAAGAGCAAAAACCCCGAAACAATAGCACATGGATATACAGTTTGAAAATACCACCAGGTGGTTGAGAACTCTGCCCCCAAGGACTGTTTGTTTCTTCCCCATTACTTCCTCCACATTGGGATCACGGGATCATGGGATGCACTGTTAAAAACTGCTCTGGTTCGTGCTTTACACACAATGATATGTTTCCTTCTTTGTAGCCAAGTCATTGTTCAACAGTCCTTTGTTTCAATTAAAATTGTTCTCAGCTGCTTGTCTTTTTCTATTTTTGGTCTTAAGTGGCCTAACCTTGTTTACTTTTGGGAGCCAGGAAAATGTATCTTTCTATCTATTTTAGTTTTAAATGTAATGTTTACTTTATGCATTTTAATTTTAGATTTTTCTCATTCAGTCAACTTGTGACAATCAACAGAATTATTCCAGTTTCTATTTTAGCCGTGCGGCATCAGTTGTTAATGCAATTGCACTTTCTGGCAAATCAAACCATCTCAGTTCTTCATTATTTCTCGACTACTATTTGCAAGTTGAGTTTAAACACAATGACCATGAGAGAGAGCAGTGAACTATCTCAATAAATGTGTGCATGATGTTTAATAGACCCTTTGTAATTACAAGACACAGACCACCCACTGGAACTGGCTTGACAAGGAGAGAGTTTTCGGCACATGCTCATGAAATCTGAGTATCACTAGGAACTGAAAAAAGAGCTAGGGAAAATTACAGCTCATACCTCCACTAACTAACCAATGCCCCCTTCCATAGCCTCCTCCCAGTAATGTACTCATTTCTTCTTTCTGCTAGTCTTTGAGTAGTTGTGCTCTTTCTCATCCTCTTGGTGCTTTATTTATCTCCTGTCTGTCAGCTCCACAACCCAGACATGATGAATTTTCATTTCCACCTGCAAATAGCACAATTCATGAGACTCCTAGCTTTGATTTGAAAATATCACTGAAATGAGGAAACGCATATGGTCTTGTGCTCAGCTCCATGAACACAAGGCTGGAACAGCAGATGAGAGGAAGCATTAAGTGGGAAGCAGAGAGTTTAAATTCCCAAATGAAGGAAGTCACACTGGACAAACAATGAGATTCTGTTCAATATAGATGTTAAGCATAAACGTGAAAGTTAGCGTGAAATTATATGGCATGAGACAAGTTTCTCTAACCAACAAAGATACTTGAACAAAAGATATTGATTCGATTAATAGTCAATGTTCCTCAAAGAAACAATTTCTACCTTGTTAGAGCCAAGAAAACAAAAGATATTGATTCGATTAATAGTCAATGTTCCTCAAAGAAACAATTTCTACCTTGTTAGAGCCAAGAAAACAAAGTACAGGCATTATTCAAATCAAAGTTGAGCTTAATGCAAAGTTATGATAAATTGGTGAATCTTTCATAAAGAAATGGCTAGTGGGCAGATATTCTCTGGTAGACAAAGTACCCCAAAGTACAGTAGTGTGCTTTGAGGGAAGCCAGTGTTTTGGTATAGTTATCAGACTCAAAGGAAGATTTAAGAGCTATACTCAGTAAATACCTCACAGCCTAAAATTAGCATCTCTACCAATACTGGGAGCAAACAGGAAATGTTTGCTTATTAGCTGATCAGGAACAGCCAGGCTTCCCATGATGCTTCCCACACTGCAGTGGTGAAATATGTAGAGAACAACATTTTGCTTCTATCCATATTGGAGCAATATAACCATTGCTATTCAAATCACACACATGCACACACACACACACACACACACACACACACACACACACACACACACCGGCCACTTAGCTATCACCTAGGAGCTTGATATAAATGCAAAATATCTGTTTGCTACTCAACTTACCAGACCAGAGTCAATGTTTATTGCAGTGAATCACTGATCTGGTTCGAGGCCTCTAGCTTCCACTACACTCTTTATACTGGGCCCTCACTGGGACTCCTCTTGGATATCCTGTTGTTGCCCTGTGTCATGAAGGCCAACTCTCCCACCTGGCCAAGGGTTGGAGGGAGGGCTTATTTTCCTTACTCTTGCCACTCAATGGCATACAAGGGAGGGGGCGGAGGCAGCTCTCCTGCTCTCACACCCACAGGCCCTGCTCACCTGTGCCCCTTCTTCCCACCAACAGGGTCAGCTCTATTATGCTGGGCCCATTCTCCCTAGTGCTGCAGTTGGTGAGGGGCAGGGCTAGTTCTTCTTAGTGCCGCAGCCAGTGAGGAGTGCAGCCCTATCCTCATTGCTTTAGGTGGTAACAGGACCCACGCACATCTGCATAACTGTGGCAGGCTCCTGGCATGTCACACCATGGCCGTTGGTAGCAGCACAGGCTATTTAGATCTGCATGGCTCTGGTAAAGGCTCAACCCTCAGACACTAACATGGCCCTAGGTGGTGGCCCAGGCCCCTGATGTTTACCCTGGCCCTTAATGGCACTAGGAGCCATGGGCATCAATACAGATCCCAGCTGTAGTAAAACCGTGGATCCAGACATGGTGCTTGGCAGTAGCCCAGGCCCAGATGTCGCCATGGTCCCCGTTGGCTGTGCGGGTCACTCAGATCAGCATGAACCCAGTGGAAGCATGGCCCTTGAAATCCCACATGACCCCTGGTGTGGACCTAGATTCTGGGCATCTGCATAGCCTTCAGTGGCAATAGGAACCACAGACTTCAGTGCAGAATCTGGCTGCAACAGGGCCATGGACCCAGACATGGCCCTGGCCTTAGCTCAGGTCCATAAGACTCCCTGCCCCCAGGTGGAAGCACATTTCAGGTCTGTATGGGCCTGGAAGCAGCACAGCCCTTGGGCACCAAGATGGCCACAGATGGAGGGTATTACTGTGGCCTTTGGTCACAACACAGGTCACCGACATCAGCACAAACTTGGGCTAGACATTTTAAAAGGCAGAATGCTGAACAGAAATGAATCCTTGACAGAAGAATCCTTGACAGAAGAGCTGAGGCCAATGTTACTTTACTAAGATTATATTTGTGTAACAAAATACTTGTAATCTAGCAACAGGATCTTGGGTGACAATATCTTTGAGAGGGTATTGATGGTCCCTGATGGAGGCTCTTACACATGCATGCATATTTGAGTCTGTCAGATGAATGTGTCTGAGATTTCTTCCTTTTGCCTTTTTGTCTGTCCAACCCCTGCCTCCTAGATGTTCTCTACAATTCTATCACCTAACACATGTGCTCCAACTCCTCTGGCCAAGAAGAAATAAAGAAAAGGATACTCAAATGAATGATACTGTTTCTCTCCATATTCTCTTGCACTCAAGGAAAACATAGATGTTTCCCAGATTAAAACGCAATTTAATTGGAGGTTATAAAAGTCAAAATTGTATAAAAAGTAATTTTTCTTTAATTTCCTTTAAAAGAGTTTTCTTTAATAGACTGGGCTCTGTTCTCCATCTCTGTCACACAAACAAGATTGCTGAGACTGGGTAATTTACAGGGAAATGAACTTTATCATTGTGGTTCATGAGCCCAAGGTCAGTGTCTTCTCAGCTCCTAGCAAAGACTATGTGCTGCTTCAATTCGTGGTAGAAAACAAACAGGCAAGAAGGTGTTTACAAAGAGAACCTTGGTTTAGAACTAATTCAGCCCTGGGAGCGTAAGAATTTATTTGCTCTTACCACAAAAAGGTATTAATCCTTTCATGAGGGCAGAGCCTCCCAAAAGCAAACACCCCTTAAACATCTCACCTGTTGACATTATGGCACTGGAAACCAAGGTTTGGCACCAGTTTTGGTGAGTACTAGCATAGTACTAGTACTGTGATCTAAATATGTTTGGGGGTCCAGTGAGACAATCAATTAGCACTCGGTCCTTCTAACAATGTTTTAAACTGGGAGTTAACACAGACCTGTGATCTCAGCCTTTGGGAGGCTGAGGCAGGAGGACCGTCTGTTCAGTGCTAGTTGGAGCTACAAAGCATAACTCTTTCTCATGAGACAAAGGGACACGAGGACATCTATGTCACTTTGTAACACTTGTCCCTTTAAGGCTCAGGAAACAGCACAGAAGAGGGAGAAGAAATATGGTAAGAGCTAGAGGTCATGGAGTCTGAGGGTGAAACAGTGTCTTTGGGACATGATAGGACCGTTGCACCCATGAACTCACAGAAACTGTGGTGGCCTGCATAAGACCTACATAAAATTAAAGCCAGTGAACATTCCAGCATGGATCACTTAGGGCCACATGAGTCCCACTCCTAGCTGAGGAGTTGTTGACAGCTGATGGGTACTAGGGAAAAAAGAGTCAGTTCTTAAGAATGAAGTCTCTGGTAGGTTGACCATACTCCAGTGAATGGCCCAAACCCATGTGTATATGGGCAGCACTAATAAGACTCAGTGGTTTCTTTTTAAAATAAAAGTTTTAAATAGGAAGTGAAGTTGAAAAGGGTACAGGAAGAGGGGGATCTGTGAGAAGTTGGAGGTGGAAAAAAGAGGGTGAAAGTGAACAAATACATTGTATGCATGTATGACATTCTCAAAAAAGAAGTTTAAGATAATGTATGATAAAAATATATATGTGAAATAAGTAAATAAATAAGAATGGTTTCTAATATTTTTTGCTTCATGGATATGCAAAAATAAGAAAAAAATGAATGGGTTTTCTTGCTGCATTTCCTCTCTCTACAAACATACTACTTCAACCTCATGCATCTGTTCAAACTCAAACCAACACCTGAATACACTTAAAACACATCATTGATTGCAACCATAAAAGGGTTTCTATCATTCATTAAAAAATAATATATATCAAGCAGACTTTCCAGATTGGAGATGCTTCTGATTTTTTTAAAGGCGACATAAGTTGAATAGGAATGTAGAAATAAAAAGAATCTAATGATATAAATGTTTTATAATAAACATTAGCAAATCCTGTTATCACTACAGTTCTGTCAGGAAACCAGTTGCTTTAAGTAACTGGTCCTGCCCAACCTAATGATGAACCTGTGGCTCAGCAATTATGAATATGGCTGTAGGCAAAGCTACAGTATATTATTGTGTGCATTTTGTTAGTACACAGTGCCCCTCAATGTTGGCATAAATTTCTGATAGACACAAAGAACTGTATAACTAATTTCTATAAACACCAAAGAAAAGGAAAGTGTTGTCCACCCCAGAATAAGTCTGGGCTCCTGCCAGCCTGTCGTGTTCCACTGTACTTGGCCTGTGGAACCAAGACCCAATACAGTGGAACATACACAGTGACATAAAAGGTAATGCTGGGCTTCCCACCTTATCACCACCCAAGGAGAGGACAGGAGCTAAATGGACTTACATAACAAAGTAATCCCCAACAGCAGGCGAACTCGAAAGACACAGTCCTTTCCTCCACGCTTGTAAGAGATGATCACAGCCTCACCACAGAATCTGGTCCAGAATTCTCTAACCAAACTGGCAAGCCCTACAGATCCCAGATGGAGACCTTGCCACTTCTTTCACACCTACACACAGGAACAGCTGTGGTGATGTAGTCGGCACCTGCCGCAGTCCGGGAGAAGTTTCATAGGAAGGCCAGAGAAGAGTGGGTTAGAGCTGGCGGGCTGGAAACAAATAAGGATGCCCATGACATCTCTAACAGGAAGAACTAACATCACATTAGAACTTTCTCTGTAACCATCACTGTTTCCTTCAGTGCCTATAGTGTATAAAGAAAAAATATTCAAAGTGATAGCAACATATGCTTGAGATGCAGAAAATTTTGATATGGTAGATTGTTGCTTGATTATTTGGGCTAGTTGCTCGATTTTAATTAATATTACTGTTGCATAAACTCATTATAGTAAATCTGAAATGTACTGATATCCTAAATAATAGTTATCCCATCATCCAGAGATAACTATATTGTATTAATAGCTTTCTAATATCTTATGTATTCACAGATTTTTCAAATGGAATATATTGTATATAATATATTGTAATATTATTTTAATACTTAACATCACAAGATCATTTTAAGAGCTGCACAATATGCCATGAAGTCCAGTAAAATGTATTGAACTGATTGAATATAAATGGACATTCAAATTATTTTAATTTTTTGTTAGCATTAATGATATTACAACGAACATGCTTATACATACAGCTTTCCACATCCACCCCAAGTGTGGAATTGATGAGTTAACAAAAATACATATTCCAAAGCTTTTCAGATACATCAGTATAAGTTGGTTCCAAGGTCATCTTTTTCACAATGCAAATTATTTTCATTGCCCAAGTACAGGATTACACTCAGTGGTGACCAGGGTTGGCTAATGTAACAAAACAGATTCCTGCATTTGGAGGTCTCAGATGGAAGGTAACCCCCTTACTCATTGTGATGGCTAATACTGATGGTCAATTTGGAAGGGTCTTGATCACCTTGGAGAACTAATCCCTGGGCATGTCTATGAGGCAGTTGATGTTGTTATTGTTGTTGCTGCTGCTGTTTTCCCTTTAGAATTGATTGACTGAGGTAGAAAGACTCACTGCAAATGTGGGTAGTGCCATCCCCTGGGCTTGGGTCCTATACTGAATAAAAACAACAAATTTAACTGATCAGTAGCAGCCATTGTTCCTGCTTCCTAGATACAGTGTTACCAGTTGCCACAAGTTCTTGTCATCATGCCTTTCCCACTATAATAGACTGCACCCTCAAACTGTGGACCCCCCCAAGAAACCTTTTCTTTCTTTAATTTGTTTTTGTCTGTATTTCTGTCATAGCAACATGATAAGAAATTAATATACTCTCTCTTCTCATTGTTTTTAAATATTTCCCTACATTCTACATAAAACAGCCTACATGTTAGAGAAAGTTCGAGTCTTTCCAAACCTTGAAAGATGTCTGGAGGATAAGTCCTATGCAGTACAAGACATGTAACTTCAAAGGCTCACTGCAGAATGAAAATGTGGAGCCCTTCTTTGAAAAATTACAAAGTAAGTCAAAACAATGCCATCAAAGAAGCAATCCATGAAATCAAGCTTGGGCTCTTCTTAGCTTAGGGCCCAGTACAGTTACAGTGTCCAGTACAGAGAGCAGGGCTGGTCACATGCTCACCCAGGGGTATCCGCCATGATTACTTAGTCACATAAGGTCACTCTAAGTTTTTTTTTTTTATTTACATTGGTGTTTTGCCTGTACGTATATCTGTGTGAGGGTGTCAGATCATGGAGTTACAGACAGTTGTTAGCTGCCATGTGGGCGCTGGGAATTGAAGCCAGGTCCTCTGGAAAAGTAGTCAGTGCTCTTAACCTCTGATCCACCTCTCCAGCCCATCTCATCAGTTTTATTTCTCAGAAAGACATACTCTTGCTAAAAAGCAAGCAGCATTCTTCATGAAACTACTGATGTAACTATTTTACACATGCTATTAACTGCATCCCAACATACTTTCCCTACTCTCCACAAAGGGAAAAAGATTCTACAAAAGAGTATTTTCATCATCTGACAGTGAAGAGTTTAAATTTATAGCAAACACACTTAACCCAATGATGATGAAGATTCCACAAAAATCTCATTGAAATACAAACCTCATTCATTATTGCTGTTTTTCCAAATCCCACAACTTTGTCTATATTGCTAAGTGCATGTTTAAAACAAAACATATGATATACTTTCATTTTTTTAAGTGTTTTAGTTAAAAGGGATCTGTGGCCTATGTGTTGACACTGAATGAAAAGAATCAACTCACAACTAAAGGAAACCAAACAACATGCCAACATTTAGCAACCAAAATACATTCTATGTCCAACGCCTCCTTTTTCTATTACTTTTGTTTTGATTTCCACAAAAATGTATATTTGCTACAGGCCCAAACCTTTTCTGCTCTTAGCTACAGAGGAAAAGTAAAAATAAATGTAGATGGGTAGAAAGAAGGCATGCTGATTTAAAATACAGGCAAGGTATGCAAGCCTGAGAAAGTGCTTGCACTAAGTCCCTTGTATCCCAGTCCATCTGGGGGGACTTTTATCATGAAGGAATGTTGTATTTTGTCAAAGGTCTTTTCTGCGTCTAATGAGAGGATCATGTGATTTTTGTTTTTCTGCCTGCTTATGTGGTGGATTTCATTTACAACCCTTCAGTCTACAATAGTGACCTGTCTGTGTGATACGCAGGCACAATAGTGGCACAAAAGTTGTGGAAGTAACCAACCACTCTCTAATTGGATTTAGGGCCCGCTCCACAAGATGGAATGCATGCATGTCTGACAATGCTTGAGTGGCCAAGAACCTGAGTCTAGATAGTCCATAGACCTAGGGAAAACCAAATAATATTATGTTGGGGATATTTTACACTGTGTGAAGGTGTATTGCTGTGATTTGTGTTAAAAAATAAAAAGCTGAACGGCCAATAGCTAGGCAGGAGGTATAGGCAGGATTTCCAGAGAGAGAAAGAAAGAGGAAGAGGAATCTAGGTGTGTGGGATGCAACAGGAGATGCAAGATGGAAGAGAGGTAATGCCATGTGTTAAAATATAGATTAATATAAATTGGTTAATTTAAGCTATAAGAGCTAGTTAGGAACAAGCCTAAGCTATAGGCCAAGCTTTCTTAATTAATAATAAGTCTCCTTGTCATTATTTGGGAGTTGACCCACACAGCAGAGGAGGGCCTAGCCTAAAAGTTTTATGATTTTTCTCACATGGTCAAAGAAAAATGCAGGCGCTTAGTAAAGTCAAGTCCAGACTGAAAAGAAAACCCTCTAAACAGATACAATATGTTTGAATAGGCTTAGGTGATAAACAAAAAAGAAAGAAAGAAAATGGGTATAGATAGTCATAGAAAAAATAAATAGTTTAAAAACAATAGTAAAGTATTTAAATAAACAATAAAGGAATGGAAAAAAATAAGCCATGTAAAGATGAGAAATGCACAGGGTGTCTGGATCCTATGTGGTGTTTTGTTGACTCTAAATTTTTAAATGATAATGAATACAAAACAATAGCTACTGAAAGACACTGAATTATGGAAACTGCTAAATTAAATCTACCTATATATGTTAAGAATGTCTTAACTTCAGAATGGAAGTCAGAAAATATGTTGCATTGGGGGAGAGGTTTTCCATGGGAAACAAAAAGCTATAGATTCCTTCAAAGTTAATGGACATCAGATTTGATTGGGGGAGACCTCCTGAGGATCTTAGCTACAGACATGAGGGAAGAAGACAGAAAAGACTACAAGACAGGTGATGTGTATGCTGATCCCCCTACATGAGAACATCTTTTAGAATGGATGAGACATGATAAATCTTGTTGGCTCTAGAGTCCTCATGACTAATTATTACATGCCATCCTTTCATATAACATGGATGGAGATTTATATTACAGTTTAATTATATAGTCCAAACAAATTTACAAAGTTAACAGATGCCTTTTACCTGCTCAAACATAAAACAAAAAGTCATCCTTAACTGATTTGTGCATACCACACATTTCATACTTGTGTTAATGCAAATATATGTTATCTTTAAAAGTTTATGTGTTTTCAGGAAAAAAAGACCAGACATCAATGAGGACAAGAAGCGTAGGTGACTCAGCCTCTCAGAATGCCTCTATTGTAGTTTCCTCAAAATTCTGCATTCAGAACAACTTCAAGCTGCTGAGATGGTCTAGCCTCACAGACTATCCAACCAAGACTTTGGATATGCTCTACATTTTTCCATCACACAGAGACTAAACAAAAAATAATACATCTAGCTCTCCCAGGACTTAACCATTATCTCAATTTTCTCAGGGTCCCATAAATATTTCATCACCCCCAGGCAACAGGAAGCAGTCTAGAGAGCACAACACCCACATTCACAAGAAGTAGGGTAGATGGTTTTTGGTCATTCAATGGACTATGGATATTTATCATCATTTAGGGGGGTTAGTTGCAAGTTGTTGTTGGTCATGGTCAGGAAAGAAGCTGAACAAAGGATATTAGATTCAGAGATCTTTCTGAATGGAAAAAGGAGGGACATAGAATGATGGGATAAAAGGTAGATTGTTGAGTCTACTTTTGAACAATCACAAGTTTCAAATATTTCACATTGGTATGGATTTATAAATATTTATACAAATTTAAGGTTATTTATGCTATATTGTATATATGTTTCTGCTCTTGTTTAAGGTATTGTACCTATGCAGCTCATTTAAAAATTTCTAGTCCTTAAAAGCTATTGTTATAAACCATTTAGGATAATTAAGAAATGCAGGTTAGTAGTTAGTCATATATAATAATCAAACTTATAATCATGTTAGGCACGTTTTCAAGGTCATACAATGAGGCATTTAAAATGTTTTAATAAGATAAGGCTTTTCATAACAGTGAGAAATGTCTGCTCCTAGCAGCACCAATTTACTTCAAAAAAAAAAAAAGATGATGGATATCAAAGAACCTCCACACGGAGTTTGCTTTCATTGTGGCTAAGTTAGCCACTGGGCAAAAAAACTGCCTTTGCCTCAACTACTAATAGTTTGGTGTCCAAATTGTACAAGAATGACACAAGAGAAGGCAACTGCCAAATTTTGCCAAGACAAGGTAGGACAGTCCTTCAAAAATTTCCTGCTTCACAAAAAAGTCTGTCAGATGTTCTAGGCCTGTAGGCTGAAAAATAAATGTCCCAATGTTGCAGAAAAACCTTGGGTGACTGTCCAGGTAATCAGCAGCTTCTGTCATTTCTATAGTTTTGGAAGTTGCTTGCTTTGCACGTCCTGTTTACTCAGATAATATTATATCCCTTCTCAGGTCTTTATGGAGTTAAAGACCAGATAGTTATAGTTACAGTTTTTCTTGTTACCAAATTCAGAAAAGAAACTTTCATAAGAAATGTAAGGTTTGCCAGAAGGTGGTGGCATACACTTTTAATCCCAACACCTGGGAGGCAGAGGCAGGTGGATCTCTGTGAGTTCCAGGCCAGCCTGGTCTATAGAGTGAGTTACAGGATAGGCTCCAAAAACTACACAGAGAAACCCTGTCTCGAAAAACCAAGAGAGAGAGAGAGAGAGAGAGAGAGAGAGAGAGAGAGAGAGAGTTTATAAGGTTGAGAAACATAAAAGCTTAAGTCGTTTATCTAAGAAGATGTTTTAAGGTCTAAAAAGATAGAAAACAGTTTAGGGACAAAACTTCAGACTCACTAAGATAAGATAGATAATACAGTACTTTATCTGAATTTGTCAAATACATATGGGCTAAACTTTGTGAATGTAATTCTCACTTGATAATTGTTCTTATTGTGTATGGTTTCACTATGTTAGAGTTTAAAACTTTTTATTTAGACAAAAGGGGGGAAATGTTGTGGGATACGTGTACACTGTGTGAAGATATATTGGTGTGGTTCATGTAGTAAAAAGCTTAATGACCAATAGCTAGGCTGGAGGTATAGGCAAGATTTCCAGAGAGAGAAAGGAAGAGGGGGAATCTAGGCGTGTGGAAGACAGCAGGAGACACAGAGAAGAAAGAAGAGGTGTAAGATGGAAGAGAGGTAACACCATGTAATAGAACATAGATTAATATAAATGGGTCAATTTAAGTTATAAGAACTGGTTAGGAACAAGCCTAAGCTATAGGCCAAGAGCTTTCATAATTAATAAGAAGTCTATATGTCATTATTTGGGAGCTGGGTGATGTGACAGAAAAAGACTCACTACAATATTGTTCTGTTAAAGGAACAGAGAAACAAGATGAATCCTAATGACATTCTGCTAGATGCAAATATCAGTGTCCCACTCCGCCAGCCTTAGAGGAGCAGGAGATGGGAAGTAATGCAGAAACCCACAGCTGGACAATATGCAGAGAGTGAGAGACCTTGGAACAGTTGGTCCTAAGTGGGATGTCTCCATCAAATCCCTCTTCTCAGAGCTCAGGGAACTGTATAGAAGAGGGAGCTGTGGGGAGGAAGGAGTGGGGAAGATTTTTAAGAGCCAGTGGATATTGAAGATATCAAGGAAATAGTGCCTTCGAGACACAACAGGACTGAAGGACATATGAACTGGTAGGGCCTGCACGGCTCTAAGGGAGACGAGGTCCCAGAACTGAGAGGGGAAGGAGACACAAGTCCTCATCCATAAGCCAAAAGTGATCTCAAATTGACAACCACCTGTCAAAGGAAAACTAGTTTTCTCCAGTGGAGTCTCACTTGGGTATACTAATCACTCTTAAGGGAGGCTCCATGCCCAGCAGTAGATGGCTAACATAAAATGAACTCAACGGTATTTTTGCAGATGTTTTATCTCATAATGCTTTTTTAAAAATATAATTTCTTTATTGACTCTTTGGGAATTTCATATCATGCACCCTAATTCTGCTCACCTGGTGCCCAGGCCCATGTCTGGGTTTGTGGTCCCTGTAGTGGCCAGGGTTTGGGTTGACGTCCATCGCTCACGGAGAAGACAACAAGGGGAGACAAAAGTTAGGAGAGGTCACAACAGTGGTTGGGAATTTAGCTCAGTGGTGGAATACAAGCTAGTAAGTGCATGGCCCTGGGTTCGATCATTAACACCGGAGGAAACTAGAAAACAAAGAGGAAAAAAAAAACAGAAAGAAAGCAAGCACAAGGAAAACATACAGACGAAGGAGGAAAGCAGGAATAAAAAAAGTTTAAGTTATAAACTATGGTGAAGGACTAAAGAGATTATCAGGATCAAATGCCTGAAGACGGAAAGCCGTGGGGAACGGTAGGTGGGTCTGTGAAACATCATTGGCGCAGAAAGAGGACAGCAGGCTTGTTCTATAATTTCCTGGGACTGGGTGTAATTGGAAGAATCGGGACTGATTCCTGGGGAAGGACATCTGTGGGAATGCTGTCATTCTTGGAAGGCAGTGTTCCCTCAAGAGGTATGTAGGATGATGGAACAGACAGAAGGCAGGATACACACTAGGAAAACTGCACTCTTTATAACAACCAGCTTTCCTTTTCAATATATGTTTTTATTTATTAAGAATTTCATCGATGTATACAAAATGTTTTGCTCACATCCACCACCCCTCTTTCCACCTCAAACTCCTCCTGCACACTCCCAACATATCTCCCTCCCAATTTCATGCCTTTTCAAGAAAATTAGCATCCAATTTTCATACGTCCACTTTATCTAATGAAATTAATTTTTCCAAAGAGTTATTTAGAATAAAATATGAATCAGTTTTTAATTACTAGATGTAAGATCAACGGCCAGTATTCAAAACTTTTATGATGAACCTTCTCATAGCCATCCCAAATATAAAGAAGCACTTGTCCATGGACCAAGTAAGTTTCCAAGGAGACTGAATCAATAAACACATCACTGGCTAAGGATGCCAAAATTTCTTATGGAACATGACATTGGCAGGCAGTTCATTTTGAATTAGTACTTCATTGCATTTAAAAACACATGAGCAGACATATCTCCACAATGTCTCTGTAAGCATTCCCCACCCTTAGTACTTTGAGAATACATGCTCATGCAATTCCTACAAGCCAGTGCCTCAATAAAGAGAGCTACCCCAGTCAGAAAAATCAGGCCAGACAATGATGAGTCTGCCTTTAGAAATACGTGCTAGACAAGAATGGAGATGTACACACTAAACACTAGTGTTTCATCGCTTTGTCCTGTCTACCAGTGAACTCACCACAAGGTATAAATGCTGGAGATTATAATGTGGTGTATTTTGTCTTTTAACTTGGTATATTAAAACAACATTGCTAGTCTCTGGATAAGTGTTAGGCAAGCTAAGAGTAGGGAATGTTCTAGAAATTGTAGCCTAGTACTCAGTGTGGTTATCTTTGCTACTTACAATAGCCATACACATACCCCTTCTACCACTACTACTGCCCAAACCAATGCCACCATCACCACCCTGTGTTGATTTCAGTTTCTCTTTGGTTTGCAGCCAAGCAGCTTCCCACAATACACATCCATGACCATGATTGTTTACATTGGAATACATTTTTGTTGTTGGTTCATCTAAATTCTGCATTTTATAAGACCAGTACTTTGAAACTGGCATCAGGACCCCTGATTGAGTCTAACATATAAACTCTGAAGCATCCTCAAATTACACCAAGTTGGGAGAATGGGGCATGTGACCAGTGGATGAACATCTATCTCTAATCAAAGTAAATAGGATCTTTTGGGACATTCGAAGAGTAGTGTGGAGAGCCTAACCTCAGAAACACTGGGGAGAAGAACTCTCTAGAGCATATTCAATCTAAATTCAAAGCTAAAATGAAGAGTTTGTTCACACACATGTACACAGGATGGTTCTGCCACATACTGCTTTCCTATAAAACCAGTGCTTGTGACAGACGGTTTCATCCCTCAAGCCCTTTGTTGGCTGGGTACCCATGTCTCTTAGAGAACCTAACCTCTGCTAGACATTTTACTATTTACTATTTCAGTAGTGTGAACATGCTACAGACAGCTGCCATAGGGTGCTCTTTCTAGAACTCCAAACCCTTTGGTATATTCATACCAGCACTGTTTACCCTGGATCCCCAAACACAGAGGTTCTAAACACAGAAGTTGGAAGTAATCTAGAGACCAGTGAAATGGTCAAGTGGGTGAAAATGTTTGCCACACAGGCCTAATGGCCTGAGTTCAAGCTCTGGCATCTACATCAAGGAGAGGGAATGTTACTCCACAGAGTTACCCTCTCATTTTCACATGAAGGCTATGCTTCTCATGCACCTGCACTCACACACACACTCACACACATACACACACACACACACAATTTTTTAAGAGGTGAACTGAATGGCTAGCTTTAACTATGCTCATCAAATTATTATTTAAGTTTTTAACAGAAATAGGGTTGTGACCTTTTCTCCTTCCTGACGATAATTTATAGCATTAACCAGTGATCCTGTATCCTGGAAAACATCCCTAGTGTTGCTGGGAAATTCCCTAGGGAAGGAGCAGCTATTTTGACTCTCTCTCTGCCCTTAGTGCTCAAAGTTCTCATGTCCTCCTTGCAAGATGCTTTTTCTGAATTTCTATGGCAGCCTGTCAGACAGAAAGGGTTTTGTAAACGGAGATTAACTAAACAGTGTGGTCTAATCCCGTCTAGTTGGTGTTTATGTGTGTTTCACTGTGGGACTTAGAGTCTTAGCTCATAGAAAGACAGAAGAGCTGTAGTGAACACAAAGAACCCAGGCTTTGCGTTTCTGGAATGAGGATCAGGTTCAGGTGGGAAGCCATTGGGAGATCCAGCTGATAACAAGTTGTAGAAATGGAGAAAGAACAAAAAAATAGCCACGTTTGTGAAAACCTATTCAAAGGTTATCTCAGAAAAAGGGATATGAACACTCTAACATAAGTTTCTACAAGAATGGACATACTAACTACTTTTTGTAGAAAGGAGTTCCCAGCCTTCTTTCCCTACAACTATTTCCCCCTTTAATGAGCCTGAGTTCCCACCCACAGAGACTCCATGGCTGCACCAAACGTCTCCCTCTTTTTGCTGGTTTCTGTTTTGTTTTTTGACCCTTCAGTGGATCTCAGATACTTATAACCCATCAGGCTTGTCAATGAAGAGATGACAGTAATTGACAGAAGGGCGATGACTGTGTCCTGAAAGGTTAAGACTAGAATGCAAGCTATGTCTAAAATGCTCCCACCAAGTCCATGCTGCCGTATTAAGGTGATTCAGAGACCACATTCATTCTCTCCACCCCAGATCCAGTTAACTGATAAGCGACATTTCTTATGTCTTCTCACCTGGATGAGTAAAGGTCTACTTGCTCTGAGAGGTTCTTTTGTTAGATGGTGTACATGCTTGGAGCTTGTGTTTTTCTTTGGTCTGTCCTTGCCTCCTGGGTTTCGCCAGTTTTCAGTTGGAGAGAGCTGAGGGCAGCTAGCACGGAGCTTTGGAACCGTCATCTGCGTAGAGTCTGTAGAATGCAGTGCTCCAAGAATTGCAGCTACAAGAGGAAGCCATGCGTAGTGTGGTCCGAGTTCCGTTCCTTTCTCTTAAATCTTCATGTTGATGATAAAAACCAAGCTGAGTTCTGCGGAAGACAAGAAAAAGAAACATTACGTTTTGTTTAATGTAGTGAAAATAAATGATAAAATGATGATGATAAATATACAGAAATCTTTCTGAATTTTGACCACCTATCCATTACAAACTATACTAACAACTTTCTATAACACAAAAAATAAAGTAACTGTTAAAATGTGTCATGGTCAAGGATATTCAACAGTGTGAGACAACACCCTGCTATAGGATTAATTTAAAATATAAGTTTAAAATAGTTTCAGCCTCTGGGTCCCATGACAGACAGAAGAATGCATCTATGCTGAAATCTGAAATCTCAAATTCCAGCAACTTTTTCCCTAGGGAATTGATCCAAGATACCACATTATAAGGCGAGATCACTTAACCAACTAGAGACAATCAGTTGTCTGAGTAGCACACAGGAGGAACAGTCATCAGCTGGGGAAAGAATGGCAAGGATGACCTACTTTTAAAGTTCATTGGTTTAAGTGTGTGTGTGTGTGTGTGTGTGTGTGTGTGTGTGTGTGTGTGTGTGTGTGTATGTAACCATTATAATTAAAGAAGAGGTCATGAATTTGAGAGTGGGTGAAAGGGACATGGGAAAAATTGGAGAAGAGAGAGGGGGCACTAGAAAACTTTGTAAAAATACACCTAAGTTAGATGATAGGTAGATAGATAGATAGATAGATAGATAGATAGATAGATAGATAGGCAATAGATGACAGAATAGACAGACAATAAATGGACAGATAGATTGAAACACAGATAGACAAATAAGTAGGTAGATAGATAGATCATGCTTGACAGTTTCATATATATATATATATATATATATATATATATATATATATATATATATATATGTATGTATATGTACACACAATGCATTGTGATAATGTTACACTCTCCTATCTCCCTATGTTCCTGCTGACCAAACTAGTCCTCCCCTACTTTCTTTCTTTCTATCTTTCTGTGTGTGGGAGAGCAGAGTAGAGTATGAGGAAATGGGAGAAGAAGAACCAACGTGTTTGGGTTTGGTTGCCATAATTACTGTATCACTGGGGATAAAAAGACACTTCCTCCTCTAGTACCATTAACTGCCAACAGCTTCTCCAGGAAGCAGGAGTGTGATGGAATATTAACTTAACTATGTAAAAGTGTATTACTTTTGTTTATGCTGCATTTGTTTGACAGTGTAAAGATGTGTTGCTTTGCCTGCCTAAGGCACCTGATCAGCCTAATAAAAAGCTGAATGGTCAATAGCTAGGTAAGTAGAGGGATAGGTGGGGCTGGCAGGCAGAGAGAATAAGAAAAAGGAGGAGAGAAAAGGAGAAAGGAGAGAATGAGGAAGAAAGAGAGAGAGAGATGCCCCGAGCCAGCCACACGGCCAACCAGGCACTAGCCAGCCAGACATGGAGTAGGACATATAGACTGAAAGAAAGGTTAAAAAGCCCCAAGCATAACATAGATAAAGAGAAATAGGTTACATTAAGTTATAAGTTCTAGCAAGAAACCAGCATAAGATAGGGCAGAGCGTTTTTAACTAATAATATGTCTCACTGTAATGATTTAGGAATTGGTTTGTGGCCCAGAAGAAAGCCAGCTACACAGGGGACTCTCATAAGCCCCATCATCCAGATATATGATTGGATGATGACTGGATGATTTTATGCAGGACTTTTTACAGGAACCCACATCAGCCATGTGTGTTTGATTGCTGTGGCCATATCATATCCAGGTGATAGCGTTTCATAGCACTCATCTCCTTTTTCTGCCCCTTCTTCCATGATGGTCCCTGGGTCTTGGAGAGGGTGATACAGATGTGTTCTTTAGGGCTGAGCACTTGCCCGTCACTTATTCTCTGTACCGTGATGAGTTATGAGTCTACACTAACAGTCACTCACTGCCGAAAGCTTTTCTGCATCCCCAGTCTACCGCTACAATGTAAAGATTACAAAGGTAGTTTGGTTATGGGCACATTTAATAACCCAACAGAAGTTGGCTTCCTGCTAAGGCCTGTGACCTTCCTAGCTACAGGCTTTTGACTAAGTTCATAATATCAAACCTGTATCCTCTCCACTGGAGTAAGCCTGAGTGGGATAAAAGGGCCAGAACACAGCTACATGACATCACTACATTTCCCTTGCCTTCAGCAAAATAAGTATTTACTTTCCTATTTTCCACAAAATGTGTTGGAACACTGTGGTGGTCTGAGTTAGAAATGCCCTCCATAGCCTCGTGCATTTGAACAGTTGGTCCCGAGCGCTACTGCGGGAAGCTCTCTAACCTTTGGAGGTGGAGCCTTGGAAGAGAAGTGCATCACTGGAGGAGGGGTTTGGGAGCTTATTGCCGCTCTGCTTCTCTCTTTCTTGTTTGCCACTGAAGATGTGATCTTTCTGCTTCCTGCTGCTGTGCCTCTCCCACCTACAGCCTTTCTGGAACTTTAAGCCACAACAAACTCTTTGATAACTCACTTTTAGTCATGGTGTTTCATCACAGCAATAAAAAGTAACTACTACAGAAACATGAAAGCAAATTTGCATAAAGCCTCAGAAGACTTATATTTTGCCTTCTAAAAACTGCGTGATATTTTTGCCTTTCAAATTGGCGCAGCTTATAAAGTAATGCCACGCCCAATCTTCTTGAAGATTTAGAGTACTCAAAATTGTGCACCTAAGAAAATAAGGAAACAGTTTTTTGCTCATGAAACCAATTGCAATGGCAAATCTATCTAGTCAAGCTTGTAAAGCGGTGGTTTTGTATGTAAGCTTAACTAAAGCTTCTTAAAAGTCAACACCCAGGAGTTCTGATCCCTTCTTTTCCTGGTAAATCTTGTAATAGAGAGCTCTGACGCTCGTCATTGTTCCAATGACTTTCAAATTGCATTCAAAATTAGGGACATTTTTCTTAAGAAACTTCATTGCCTATTTGATGTTTCTCAAGTCCTTTGAATGGGAATTATGGACAGAGGGACATTTTCCATGGCTATTTCTTCAATTTTCCCTTGTTGTAAAATCACACACACACACACACACACACACACACACACACACACACATACACACACACACGCAGTGAGCTGGAAATTAAGCCAGCTGCATGATTGTGCCTTTTATGAGTCCAGATAGATAGCACTTCTCAAGCATGCTATTCTACATGTTTGATTACTTTAACATACTGTTCTTTCGCCCTGAAATGGCCTGTCCTTTCTCCACCAAGGGCCTCTCACTTCCTTTAGGGCATAATGTGCTTCCCGTTATCACCCAAGTTTACTGACGTACTCTATGGGCTCTGATTCTTCTACTGCACTGTTTATCTTTGTATTGCATGAGTAGTGGTCTCTCTAGTCCATGACCAGCTCCTTCAAAGAGAAGACCAAGTATTGGGAATATCTGTGGGTTTATTGTCTAGCAAAGTGTCTTGCACTATGGTTGTTCGGTGAGTGAGAGAATGAATACCATAGGCAATTCACACAAATTTCCCAGAGTCTTGTTCCCCTCCCTCTCATCATTTCCAGGGTGACATCCATCTGTTTCCAATTCAAAGCAATTGCCATCTCAGAAGAAACTAGTCTCTTTGTTTCCCTCCTCAGGATATAGACATAGAGAGAAATAGAAATACACAACTGTGTATCACATAGCATTTCAGCCAGTGATGGGCACCACGGGACATTATTTCCATAAGTTATACCATGTAGTCACACCATCATTACTGTGGTTTGGGTAAGAATGCTATGGTGTTTACTCAATAACACAAAGCAAGCAGTTCTCAGTAAATGTTGTTCAGGAATATATGGCTGCTTATCAGTGTAAAGATGAAGAAGATTAGAAAAACGAAGCCATGGTTTAAATATATATATATATATATATATATATATATATATATATATATATATATATATATGAGTCAGGGCTCTTTTGCATGCAAATACAAAAGCTGATCATAGTTCCTATTAAGGCTATTTCCCCAGAAACACACCTGTGGCTTTGTGAATTACTTTTGAAATTGCTAAACTGACTTAACTCTACACTGTTAAATATCCTTTTAAAAAAAGAAAATTTATAGAACAAGGATGGCATTCTGGTCAAAATTTGCAGAGTGGCTGCTCCTTAGTTGCCTTGAGCCAATCAGTCTTGAACCTTAATCAAATGGTGACAGGTCTTCGTTGGAATTCACCCTCCATACCTTGGTGGTCGAGATGCCCTCTGACGGGCTGCCTGTCTCTAAGTCATCAACAACCCCTCTCAGTCTTGTGGGCCCTGAGCTCAGCTGACATTGGCTAACACTTTGATGCCCATTGCAGGGAATTTTTAGTTAACAAGAGTTTCGATTGAAAGAACACCTGAAATCTATGAGGCACCATCCTGGACCCTGAAATCTCACCTAACTTCAGTGCTGCTGGTGAGTTAGTATGCCATCATTGCTATAAGGAAACCAAGGCCCTCTGAGGGAAAGCACTTGGCCTAAACTTAACCAGCTCATGATTGAGAGATCTGTACAGAGGTCTGTCTGACCCACCAACATCCACCATCCACCAAGTCACCTTCGCAAGCTTTGGACACTCAAAGGCTGTTTTCTGTGTCTGTGTGAAATGAACGAAAAAACAAATCCCCAAACACACACGTAAAATATAAGGTCTACAACTTCTATGAGTTCATGACTGTTTTTCTGTTATTGCTGTTCTATTTTCACCTTTTTAAAGGTAGCACACAGAGTAATGGGTTTCACTGAGACATACATACATACACACACATACATACATACATACATACATACATACATACATATGTACATGCAAAAATGCAAGACTGTGCTTGCTTCTTGACAGCCTCTCTCCTACTGCTTTCTCCATCCTCCCTGTCTCTTGTTGCTGGTCCCCTCCCTCCACCTTCTTACAATTCATTCATATTTTAATATTAACTTCCTCCAGACAGAAAAGCAAGCTGACTTGGACGTAATAAATAGCTAGATTTAGTTAGTGTGTTGCCTCAACTGTAATGTGTACTGTTGATTTAATAAAAACTTCCTGGTAAGAAATTTTCTGGTAACTAATTTTTTGAAATTAGTTATAGATTAATATATGTGTCCAAGCATCAAGAAAACGGGGCGGACTTAGAAAGGCTTCAATTTGCAAACCTGTCTTCGCGCTCCTTCACAGCATGGACTTCATTTCTTTCATTGTGAATTCTAAATACATAATTGTTAGGTAAATGTGGAAATGAGTAAAAAGTTCTGGAGTAATTTTATCCCACGAATTAAATCACTTTTAACAGAATTGAACACAAACATAAATTTTAAATAATTTCGCAAGCACACTGAAACAATTCCTGCTAATTTATATCTGTACTACATTTGGGGACTGTCGGACGTTTTTATTTTAACCATTCTAGTGGATATAAATGATACCCCTTTGTGCTTTAAGTTTACATTTTCCTGATTACCAGTGATGCGGAAGTCTTTTTCATTAATTCTTTAATATTCTTGTGTGGATTGTTCACTAGTTCTTGTTTGTATTTCTCCATTGATGGGAAACCTGTAGATTTGAGACAAGTCCTTTCTCTGTCATGTGCACTAAGAATTATTTCTCCAGATCTACAATTCCTTCATCAATTCTTTTAGTCCTTGCCCAAGATGTCTTGGTAAACAAGCTGTTCATGATAAGAAAGTTGGTTTTGTGATATTTTGTTTCCATAACCCATGTTTTTTGCCCTAAGAAATCTGTGCTCACTGTAAGGCAGTCTTTTTTTTGGTCTTCTTCAACACTTTTCACAGTTCAATTTGTTAAATTCAAGGCCATGATGTGTTTCAAATTGATGTCTATTTGCAATTAAATAAAACTTATGATAATTTTACTTATGTCAGAGGTTCATGTTCTCCAATCAACTCCCACTGCCTGGATACCGCGACATAAAAAGCAATTGGCTGTATATATATGATTATTTCTGGAGCCTATTAGATTTTTATTGATCTACTTAATTTGGTTTGGATATTTGTAACCTAGTAATAGACCTTAAAATAAGGTACTGAATGTCTTTACATTTGGTTCTTTTTCAAGATAGCTTTTGGCTATGTTGAATTCTTTGCGTTTCAATATAAATTTCAGAGTTTGTCAATTTCTTCTATGGAGTTTAGGAGTTAGAGTTAGGGTTAGGTTAAGAGTTTATTGTTGGAGCTAGAGAGATATCTCAGTGGTTAAGAGCACTGACTGCTCTTCCAGAAGACCTAGGTTCAATTCCCAGCACCCACAGGGCAGCTCACAACTGTCTGTAACTTCAAGATCTGACACCCTCACACAGATATACATGCAGGCAAAAAAATCAATGCACATTTAAATGATTAATTAACTGTTTATTGTTGGGTTAAGAATATACATTTCCTGAGTAGAACACTTTTCTAACATGTGCAAGGCCCTGAGTTCAATGTCCAATACCACATATGCACAAAAATAAATTTGCTGGGCATATGATTGAGATTCATTTGAATATGGGGATAAATTTACGATATAGTTCAGACTGCCTGGAACTCATTACATAGACCAACCTGGAGTCTACCTCATTGAAATCCTCCTACTTCAGTGTGTCAGGTGCCAGGATTAGAGACATGACACCTGGCTGCAGCATCTTAACAATATTGAGTCTCCCAATACACATGCATTATTTTTGTTTTTCTTATCAGTGTTTTATAACATCTTTATAAAAATATCAGTGTTTTATAGAAAGTGCAGTATCTTGCCCATTTTTTATCTGTCTTGTTCTTAGGTGTTTGAGCTATTTAGTGCTACCACAAAGACCATTTCTCAGTTTCTGTTTTCTAACTACTGCTAATGTGCAAATATTTGAATTGTTAGCCTGTGTCAGTCTGATTCACCCAAGTCTGCCTAAATTCAATTATTAGTTCTTATGGGCTTTTTGTAAATTATGCAGGGTTTTCCTCATACATGATCACAATAATCTGTCAATCAAAACAGCCTTACTTCTTCCTGCCAAATCAAATTTCTTTCTTCCTCTTTCCCATGCTGGTTAGAAGAGTATAATGTTGCATTTAAAGGAAGGATATGAACCAGAAGCTTCTTATCCATGTGTTTGTCAGGTTACAGATATTCCCTTCTAGTGTTTGTTTTCAGAAAAAAAAATTGATAAAGAATAGATAAGTGACCTATATAATAAGTGGATAAATGGCTATTTCTATTTTTAGTCTTACAACTCAAAATTCAAGGTCATTATTGTTCATTAATTTCATCCAGTACTTCATGTGCTCTTCTAACAAAAGATCATGAGGAACACTCAGAATCAAAGACCTTAATACAGAATTTGGAGCTGTGTCAAGAATAAATACCAAGGCAAAAGTGATTAAATATTAAAATATCTCTGGATAATATTGAACAAAACTCCTACATAGTTAGTAAGAATCTTGCAACTCATCTGAGATGTGAGATTTCTAATTCAGTATAAGTGAAGCAATCCTTCCCAAGTAACTTTCCATTGGAATTTATCAGTGTAAAACTCTATATTTTATTGCTACCTGAACACCACCACAGAGATATCATACTCCTTCTCCCCCCCCCAAATTCATTATCTGGTGATACTTCTTAATTCAATTCCCCACTTTTTTAATCATTTCACATTTCCAGAAATTCAATTAACCTATTTAGCCAAATGGTTCTAAATTTGCCTATAGATTATGTCTCTCCATAGCTTAATAATTGGAAAAAGTGCTTTCTCTTAATGAAATAGATTGATTATTCTGTGCCTTGGATACATATGACTTTATCACTCAAACCAAAATGAACAGGGAAGCCTTTTCTCTGACCTAGTAAAGCTGCGTTATGTTATTTGGTAAGCTATCAAAATCCTTTTGTGAGCTCAAAGAAAGGTCAATACTCTTACAATTGAAACATTTAGAATTAAAATATTTCCAGTTATGCCAGCACCATTTGTTAAAGATGTTTTCTTTGTTCCTTTGTACAGTTGTGGCTTCTTTGTCAAAAATCAGGTGTTTTCTTTCCGAAGGACCTAAAATGCACATGGCAGGTGGAAGATGAATTAATCTCTGAAGTTATGAGCTAACTCTGTGGCTTTATCTACTTGCTTAATTAATAATCAATTAATTATATCCAGGGAGACAGAAAGCAATAGGATAAAAGAATATTAGATAGGAATTAACTATAGATGACCAGGACAAGTTTTTGAATTAGAAAAACATCTGGAGGAACCTGGATCTAGGACATGCAGAGGGAGGCGGCTCCTCACCACATTCTTCCTTACATCCCAGAATGGGTGGAGGGGCCATAAAAATGAGCACGAAAAGCACAGAGGCTCCTGTTTGTCTCTGGAGGAAGATTGTAGGAGAAAGATAAACTTGCTGCCTGTAAAAGCTGACCTAAACAGGTCACATTGACTGTTCTCCTCACTAACAAATAAATCATCATGACCAAATTAGTGCTTCAATGGAGAGCTAAGTTATTTAAAGGTCATTGTGAAAGAGAAATAAGACAACTTGTTTCTAGAGGACTTCACCAAAATACCCTCCTATCCCGCTGCTGTATTTCTCTTATTTCTGACCTTTAATAACTACATTCAAATTATTTCTATGAGTTAAAATATTTTTCACACTTTAATGATTTGTGAAGAATGGAATGGTCTCCAGCCCTCACAATGTGAGTATGACATATCTGATGTTACTTGAATATGTGCACATATCAGCCAGGTGTAAGATTGTTGTTCTTACAGCTCACAAAAGTAAAAGTAAATATTTGTGCAACATAAATTTAGTTAAATGAAGTTAGCAGACAATAAAAATCAAATCTATACCGCTGGTATAAGTAGATAGACATTAATTCCAAGCCAAAAAAACCTCAGGAGCATAGACTCCCAGCACAGGTTCTTTTGAGCTCAGTGAGCCTGAAGCATTGGACAATGAATACTGACTTAGTTTTCTTATTGCTTTGCTTTTCTCTACTGAAAGTGTTGTGAAATCTTCTTCTGTAGAAAAATATGTGTCCCAATCTGCAATTTCAATTATATTACAATTTAACATTTTTAATTTTTCTTGAAGTACCTTCGGATGTTGAGTTCCCACTCTATCAGACTAGCAGCAGAAGTCAAACCTTGATCTTCCAGAATATGATCCCCTGTACTGGTGTCAGAGGACATTCCCTTGAGTAAATGCCTCATGAAAGCAGGGTGATGGACCCAGCTCTCAAATGTCAGTTGTCCCTGAAATGGTTGTCATTCCTTTCTGCTGGATGCCAAACAGACTGTCATCCCTGCCTCATGTTTTCGGACAGATGAATCCTTTGTGAGGCAGGCTTTGGCTCTATTTCTGCCCTTCTCAGTCCCTCTTCTTGGGGACACACACCTCACAGCAGCACTGCCATGAAGGCAGACACAGGGTCCCCTATCAGGGAACCCAGGGAACCCTCCTGTGGCATCAACTGGACTTGCAATAACACTCAGCGACTGTCCACCATCTCAGAGAGCCCAAAGGGTCTAATGCCTAGGCCCTAAGCTGTAACCTGAAGGAAACATCAAGAGTATAACACAGGGAGAGGAAAGACCAAGGCTCAAACTAAATAAATAGAAAGAAAAAGGTCAAACTAAGAACATCCTGCAGCAGGCATCCTCTACCCACACCCCACTTCCAGTCTTTGGTAGCATGACTCTCCATTCTGAATTCCCAGTTTTGCGTCTTTAAAATTAATGGTGCAAGCATCTAAAACAAATAATTGGAGTAAGACAGGTAACCGTCCTGACACTGTACAGAAGCTCAGAAATTCCAACTATTGTCCTTGTTGCCTATGATCCTTTTTAAAGCTAATATTTAGCCAGTCAGTCAGCAGAATTTACTAAGCAAAGCAGAGCTGGAAACAATACATGGCATTCCCTCTTTGCCTTCAAATTTGAGAGGTGTAGAATGAACCCCAAATTAAAAAGACCTGGATTGTTGCCCTGGTTTCCACAATGCGTTAGCTGTCCTTCAGAACACTTGACCCCTGAGTATCACAGCATGCCTCCATAAGACGCTGATACTGTTTTCTGTTCAGCTTAGCTCACGGGCAACCATAAAGCAACACACTAGATTTTAGGACATCAATTAACATACAGTACAATTGATAATTTTCAACATCAAAATGACATCTTCTCCAGTTCCATCATTGGACAGACGACAAAGCAGAAACCCAGAGTCTTTATCGTTAGTCAAACGGCACACAGTCAAATCCAGGGACTGTGCTAAGCACCTCCATCCAAGATGAGTGGTATTAGTTCTCCCTTCCTCTCCACTGTCCCTCATGTCCTAAAAGGACCAAGCACCTCAAAGCACTCCTACTACCCTTGCACTCTTGTTCAAGATGCTGAGGGGGTGGCATGGTCCAAAAACAAGAAGAGTTTACTGTCAGGGAAGGTTTCATAAAAATGAACTCCCAGGGCGGGTGCCCCGCAGACAACAGCACCCCCCACCCCTTTTAGTTCCTTGTCTGGTCCCATTGTTATGAGGACAGCCATAAAGTCCACAAGCACTTAACACTTCCTAGGAACGCCTTCAAGGGCTCCCCACCCTCCAAAGCTGCCTAACAAGGCTAATTAGTAACCCAACCTTAGACCCTTCACTCCAAGTCTTCTGAGAGCCAGGCATGTTGTGACTTGACCAGTTGTTTCCTGCTTTTTATGGGGTGGATTATTTTGGTCAGTACAATAATACCCCAAACACCTCTGCCCGCTTCGGACAGTTCCACCCTAGCTCATCCGTAGACTCTGTTTATAGGAGAAAGTTTTACTGTTGGTTCCTTCCACTTGGAGCACTTTTTGGAAAGACTCGGCTCATAAAAAGTTCTACAGTTCTTCTTGGCCTTATCATGACCTGAACATCTTGTTAACAAATACCCTGTTAATGTTTTGACCACAAGGACTAATGTGCTTAGGCTTGACAGTGTTGCCAGAGCGATCCCTGCTCCTAAAAAGGGAAAGTTTTAATTCTATTTTCAAAATAAGTCATCTTACCCCTGCTATATTAGGAAATGTCATCAATTAGTCCAAGACGCCTGCAGTACGTGGGTGTGAGAGTGTAGAAGCCAGGGGGAAGGGTGTGTGAGTTCTCTTGCTATTCCAGCTTCTTGGAGTCACAAGTATCACTGCTCTGTAGCGGGCAGGTGAAGCTCTTTATATGTGGGGTACAACAGTCCCAGGTGAAACGATTCTGTTTTCATTGTTGTTGTTGTTGTTGTTGTTGTTGTTGTTGTTGTTGTTGTAATTATTATTTTCCTTGCTGAGGATCGAACCCAGGACCTGAAACAGGCTAAGCAGCACTCTACCATTAAGCTACATCCTCAACCCAGAGACTGGCTTTTTAATTGTAGACCATGTAAACGCAATCTCAAAAGGTACAGCCAACAAGATGCGCAGTGATGAGATGGGAAGTGAAAAAGGACTAAGGTGATATGAGGGCTGAAGACAGTTTCTATTCTTTTCCTTGCCAAAGCTCTCTTCAGCTCAGAACACCTCAATACCGAGTCCAAAGCCTGATCCCATGAAGAGTGAGTCTTCAAAGCCATCTTCCTACCTTCACCAAGGATGAAGGCCGTGATTCTGCATCCAAGGGAAGGCATTCTCTTTTTGTCACCCAAGCTGGTCAAAGACCTTAACACCGTGGAACATGTGGAGCAGGCTTAGGCAGCCACAGATCCCACAAAAAAGATGACAGGAAGGAAATGCTAAAAACAAATCGTTGGAGTCTTCACCAATGAAACCCCATGACACAAAGCCCAGCAATCCTGTGCTGGACTCTGAGAGGTAGGGAGAGTCCAAATTCCAGCAGAAAAGTTCTACTGATAATGAGAACTGTCTACATCTGCTTGCTTTTCAATTTGTTTTCTTACCCCAAGTCCTCTGCCGAAGGATGGCTGTCCGAAGACGTGACTTGCTATGTTTTTAGCAGATCGTACTCCTTATCCCTGAGTGTTGACAAGAAGTTATTACAATAAAGGGGTCCATAAAAAAAATAAAGGAAGGATAGTGTGAACTCTGGCTCAGGAAGCTGTTCCAAGTGTCTCAATCCTGAAAACCGGTCGGGTCTAAGAACACATCAACCTGGCAGAAAGCTGACATCCTCCCCAGCCCTGGGAAACACCTGCATGCCACCCCAGAGCCAGCATGGCTGACACTCTGCCAGCATGGCTGACACTCTCTCCCATTAACAGCCGCAATCCCAGCCTCATCTGAACAATGGTACTCTTCTCTAGCAGGTCAGAGTTCACTGGGGCAATTTACATTCCTGACCTTTTCGAGCAAATTCTTCTTTCTCCTGATCCAACCCATTAAACTCCTTGATAAGTAGGAATTTACATTTAGGTGAAAACAGCAGCTTAAAGGAACCTAAGATGCCTAAATTGGACACGTCTTCATTACTGGAAGGAGCCTAATTGAGGCTGGGTGGACAACATTAGTTTGGGTATATTTAAGGGCATTACAAATTGAGGCAGGAATAGGGCTAATCGTTATCATGTGTACTTCCAAATATTATTAGTAGAGGGAAGATAGAAATTTCAGGCAGACACTTCTACCAGTTCTATTATTAAGTAATAGGGACATTTCACCCAGACACTGAATCTTAATTAAAAGCAGTAGTTACAAGCGAGATTGATACAGGAGCCTTGGGGTATCTTTGAAAACAGTAAATACTTTCTCAGCTCTCACGTTTATCTTCAGAGGCTAGATTCCCAGAAACTCCGTGAACACCAAAGCCACCCAAGCCAGTGGCTCTCCGGCTCTTGTCTTGAGAGTTCAAGGTGGGTTTTTGAAAGAAATACTTTGTTCTAGGGAGCTTAAGAGAAATAGAGAAGACAGAGTGCCTATGCAGTGGGAGGGGTCCCTGGAAGTGGGGGACCATTGAGCATCACTACCTTGGAGTTACTAAGGCTTTTCAAACTAAAGAAAAGAAGGGGGAGATGAGCTGGCCAGTCCAGTTCCCATCACAGGTCTGACGGTGCGTTGCATTTTCAGTCCTGTCTTTAGGATGATTTCCTGGAAAAGGGTACTTTACTACTTTAGGGGAATTGAGATAAGGGAAAACCAGACTCCCTCTGGCACCTCCATCCTCTAGCCGTGATGGAACCAGAGACGGTTTCATCTCAAACACTTCTGGCATCTCTGGCCTTGTGCAAAGATGAGGCTGACTAGAGGCCTGTTGGACACTTCTGGTGTTAAGTAAAAAAAAAAACAAAAAAACAAAAAAACAAAAAACAGCAGTCACTCTTCTTTGGGGTCTTTTTACCCTAAACTGCCTACCCAGTCTTTCCCTCCTATTTTTATTAATGTCATTTCTGTTATTAACCTTACAGAAAGAACGGGACAAATAACCCAGGACAAGATTCCAACAACACCAAGCAGTAAATGTGTTATGTGTCTACGTTTTGTGTCCGCAGCCGAGGTAATCATTAAAATATTCCTTAAAGGAGAAAGAAAACCTTGTCCTTCCAAATGTGTGTCCTATTTATGGAACAATAAGGAGCTCAAATGTTAAAAAAAAATTGTATTCTTGTAAGTACTTATTACGTAAATAATAAAACATAAAGTAAAATATAATTTGTTTGAAAATTTCTAAACAAAAGATTTTACTGTTCAGGGAATACCCTTTGCGCTTTCCACTATTAAATTAAGTTCTGTAATTAGCTGGGCTTTGTCATGCAAGCTATGTTCCTATTACATGAAAAGACAATGGGACAGAACTTTAACAGTCAGATTAAGACAAGCAAGTCCCAGGACTCCTAAACTGTGGAACAGTGCGGCCAATGGCTGGAGCATCGGATCCGTCTCAGGCTCCTCTTGCTGCATGAGTATGTGAATGTTGAATAAAAATAGACAGGCACTTGGCAATTTTGCAGTTGTGTTGAAAGCATATGTATCAACCTCACTTCCATAAGCTACAGTTCTGACCCAGACTTAGTAGGATTTCTATATTAACCAATTTAAGACATACATATTGTATGGCTTAGACTTTAAGAAAAAGTTATTGGTTCACTGTACGTAATAGTTACCCATCTGGAATAAATTCTGGTTTGAGTGTTGTAAGATATACGTGTGTGTGTGTGTGTGTGTGTGTGTGTGTGTGTGTTTATGGGAGGGTATTCATGTGCTTGAACGCAGAGGCCAGAGATCAAGCTCTGATGTCATTTCTTAGGAGCTGTCCACCTTTTTTCTTTTGACACAGGGTCTCAAACTGTCCTGGAGCTCACTGATAAGGGAATCTGGCTGGTCAAGGAGCAACACATATCCATCTGTCTTTATCTTCCCAGCAGGCAGATTGTAAACAAATGTCCCTGTGTCCAGCCTTTTCCCAAATGTGGATCTTGGGATTAAACTCAGGTCCTCATGTTTTCCGGGCACATGTATTTTCTTTTTTTTTTTTTTTTTTTTTTTTTTTTTTTTTGGTTTTTCGAGACAGGGTTTCTCTGCGTAGCTTTGCGCCTTTCCTGGAACTCACTTGGTAGCCCAGGCTGGCCTCGAAGTATTTTCTTATTTTAATGAGTATTCAAAGTAGGTAGTCTGGGCAGATCATCCAAGAGGATCAAATAAAATATTTGTAAAATATAACTTCATAGATCAGTAATCAATAAAATAATAATTTCATTATCTGTCATTTAATACAGTTTTCTCCCTTAATTATTAAGAAAATTATACTTAAGTTTGACAGTGTTTGTATTCCATACTTCATGAAAGACAAACTGTTCAGTTATTAATTGCTTGAGTTTTGAGTGGCTTTGAGGGGCTTGTTTTCCATGAACTGTCTTATAATTCATTACTCTTTGCAATGGATAAAATCTTCATTCAGTCTTCCAATTTTCCATCTAAAGACATCTACTCTGGGGCTTGGGTTAACTTACTAACTAGTGTCGGCATATTTGATCTTTTATTACAAATAGTTTGTTTGGGAAGAAATGAAAGATTAAAAAATCATACTGTGAGCTGGGCAGTGGTGGCACACACCCTTAATCCCAGCACTCGGGAGGCAGAGGCAGGCAGATCTCTGTGAGTTCAAGGCCAGCCTGGTCTACAAAGCGAGTTCTAGAAAAGGCACAAAGCTACAGAGAAACCCTGTCTCAAAAAAAAAAAAAAAAAAAATCACACTGTGAAATGAAAAGCCAGTCAAAGGGAAAGAGGCCAGGCAAATAGAAGGTGTTAGGAGTCAAGTGAAAGGTGGTTCTAAAAAGAGATCAGACACATTGTCACCTGCTGCTGACATGATACTGGAGGCTTATGTTCAAGCAAAGCAGGGGTGTGAGTTTCTCTTTCAAATTCCATTTAAACAACAGTAATGAAATTTGAAAACGTACGAATATACATAGTCAAAGAGAATTGAGTCTGGGAACTAGTGTAGATAAGCTTACACTTACACTTCATAATAAAATTATGAAAATTAAAATATTGTACATCTCAGCTGAGAAAAGACAGCTCCAGCAGCTCACAGCAGGGTGGTAGATGTGTACAAGAAACAACAATTTTTTTACTGTGGAGCCCTAACAGGAATCAATATTTCAAGGACAACTCAAAGGGTAAGGAAGCTGATAAAGAAAGAGCTTGTTGAAAATGTATATGAGGACAAATAAGTTGTTCCTGGTCGCTTCACAGTACCACATACCCTAGGTGGCCCCCACCTTTACCCTAATATAGGGATTTTGAAATTATTCCTATTCACAATCATTTTCACCTGGTTGATTTTTACCCACATGTATGATATATAAAATATACAAGAACCAACATATAGAGACATATAAAATAGGTATACAAATCAGACACTTAATGATGACAAATCATAATTTTATTTTAAAACAATTATTTGGAATACATACAATTTTACCATTTACAAAAGATTAAAGAAGATCTGTGAATCTGTGTGTTTATTATTTTTATATAAAGAAGTAAATCTCGGCTGAATATTTGATACTGTGGGACATGTTTTTCAGAGTTTTTCAACATTTTTATTTTATGATTATCAATGTTAAGAAAACATCTTAGAGTAAATACATAGTACAAATGGCAGAGGTGTGTTTACAAGGACCATTGTTGGAAATTCTGTCCCAATGTTATGCCAAAATCTATGTAATTGATTTTTTTAATTCAAGTCAACAACTTAAACAGTTTTTAAATTGAGCAATCTAACACACTATAATGCAAAGATCAAATAAGTGTATCTGATAGACATGCTGAGAGATGATAGTAGAAAAACATTACATTACTATTTTCCATAATTAAACCACTAGGTTTTCATAAGAACACAAAAGCTGGTACAGTAAAATTACTGTGATTCAAAACATATAATACCTTTAACTCAAGCAAAATTGCTTAAGAATACATATGTTGGTGTCGTATGGCATGGTAGTGTGTGCAGTACAAAGTGCTGGGTTGTGTTCAGAGCCCAGGCTATATGTTCTGGTGGAAGATCCACCTCAAATCCCCTCCCCCATCTCTTTCCCCAAACCCGCCCCTTTAAAGCACGCCAAACACAGCTCCTCCCCCAGAGAGGCTCAAGACCCCTCCCACAGGGTATTTAAGCTGCATCCCAGAAAACAGACACGTGGTTTTTGGGTCTCTCGTCCCGGTCTCCTCTCTGGGAGGCTGGAGAATCACCCAGGAATGCTTTACCCATTCAACTGGAGCTTTTTCTAATTCACTCTGATTTGGTCTGATTTAGATTGCTGAGTCAGCGAGAAGCTTATGGGGATGCAAAAAACGTATCACCACAGTGAAGTCACGTAATGCAATACAGGCAAGTACTGTGAGAAACACCTCAGAGTCATTATGTGCTTGATTTTTCTTTTCTTTTTTTTTTTTTATTAAGTTTTGGTTGTTGTCTGTTAGGAAATCTTTTTAATGTTACCAAAATTTCTATGATCCTCATATTTAGTCACAGGACCCTAAATAGGGTCGTAACACACAATTTCTGAAGCCTTGGCCTGCTGAAAATAACAGTGAAGAAAATTTCTGAGATTATTTGAAACAGAGCTCAATAGAGTTTCCAGTGGAAGTGAAACTGAGGGTGAGGTTCCACACTAAAAGCACAGACTACTACACTAAAATGTTTACAGCGCCAGAAGAATGCTTAGCCCTTTCCTCCAGTGACATTACAGAAAGCTGCTAATGAGGCTTACTCTCACCACCCAGGGCGAAATGGGCTGAGCCGTGGAAGAAGATCTGCCAAAGAAACAACTGGTTTCCTCCGTTTTTCCACCTTGTGATTAAAAACCAAACAAGACATCGACAAAAACGCATTCTCCATCTCCCAGTAAACTCTACTTTCTAGTAAGGTCTGTTAGAAAGCCTTGAACAGAAGTTGGATTCTAAAATAAACAAACAAAATAAGTAGAATTTAGACGAAGCACATACACTATATGGAGGAAAAAGCCATCACAGATTTGATTCCCTAAGATACAGACCCTGAAATTCACTTGAGCATACAAAGTGTTTGCTAGAGCTGGTCTCTAGAGGAGACAAAAGCAAGAATAAACAAGTCAAGAAAGAAGCCAAATACCAATCTAACTTCATCACAGAGTCTGCTTCCTTCTCTGTCTCCGGAACAGCCCTTCAGAATCAGACCAAGTTGGCTCAAGATGGCTGAGAACTCATGGCCCTCGCATCTTTGGATATGGGTATCACCAAAAGAGAGGTGGTCACGGGAAATAAGTTCTTCTCTAAAGGATGAGCTGAAGTATACATCAAGTGTCTATCATAAACCCTTTAAAGAAGCTAATGAATATATCCAGAGGACCAAAGGTGTTACCGCATCCAGTGAAACAAGGCAAGAAATAATGTTAGTGTTTCAATGTGGAGAATTCTAAGAATGGAACAGGGCTCTTGAAATATAAAAGGATATCTGAATTTTTAAATTTCACATATGAGGCAGAAGACAAACCAGAAAACCATACAGTTAAATGAGAGATTCAGGGAACAGTTTAAACAATTCTAATTGAGGAAGGTATCTAACTAGTGGGAGCTTCTAGAAAGAAAGGCAGTTAAAATGAAGGTAATAAAGAATCATGTGACTAACATAAGAAAATAGCACATAAAATAATCACAGGGAACATTGTGTTCTAGGCTGAAAAGTTCCATAAGATCTCAAGTATAGTAAACAATGGAGTAAAGAACATATTGGGAATGAATTTCAAAATTCTAGAAATAAAGAGCTCCTAAAAGCTTCCAAAGAGAAAGGAGGAAATCCCACATGTGGGGTTAGCACTGAAAATAGCCTTGGACTTCCAAAGAGCGAAAATGAGAGTGAGGTGACATCTTTAAAATCCTGAGAGAAAATTATTTCCACCAAAAGTGTCATACCTAGGAAAGCTTTCATACACAGTGAAGGTGGAAAAAGATGTTTTCTCCTACTTAGCTTTCTTAAAAGGTAACGAAAGGATAAATCACAGAGAAAAGAAGAGGAGGAGGAAGACAAGGGTGGGGACGAGGACACCAGAAAAATAAGTTCAAAAACAAAAGCAAAACAGTCAGAGATGGAAAAAATCCTACTTTTCCCATTGGAGAGATGACTCAAACTAAAAGATTAGCAATGGGTGTCCAGAGTCACCTGCTTAGCATGAGGCAAGCTATAAAGGGCAAGTATGTCTAAAAGTTGAGGTAATGGAAAGTGTATGTCAGTGGTATGAAAAGAGTCACTGAACCTGGGGTCTTGTCTTTGAAAGATGAAATGACAGAATATGTCTAAAGCTTAATCACACATATATAAGAAAGAGCAGTATGAGGCTGAAGAGATGGCTCAGAGTTTAAGAGCACTGACTGCTCTTCCAGAGGTCCTAAGTTCAATTCCCAACAACCCCATGGTGGCTCACAGCCATCCGTAATGAGATCTGGCACTGTCTCCTGATGTGCAGGCATACATGCAGGCAGACGCAAGCAAGCAAGCAAGGAAGAAAGAAAGAAAAAAAGAAAGAAAGGAAGAAACAAAGAAAGTGCGAACATGCTTTTTGGACATCTTTTTAGAGGTTTTATCATGACGAAAGAAATAACTAAACAAAAAGTTAGGAAGTTCACAACAAGGGTTGGGCGAGGCTAAAAATGTGCTTCTGTCTCTCAGATGAGTATTACAGTTCTGTTTTCCTCTAATATTATATCTACATTGAATTAATAAAAATAATGCATTAATGTTTCATAATAATGATTGCGTCCAGTCTCTTTGAAGCATTTGCTTTCATAATGCTATAATTTAATCTTCTTGTTCATGTCTGTTTTATAATACCTGGGAAATAAAAAGATATAATAAGTCAATATTGTTTACAGTAGGGTCTCCTTTAATGATTTAATTCCATTTTTCATAGTTACTGATGTTCTGGTCTCCGATAAAATACAATAACTTTAATTCATTCTACCTTTTATCTCAGCTAACATTTCTTCAGCCATCATTAAAACAGGAAGCCGGAACCCCTAGCATTCAGATAAAAAGTCACTTTAATTTTTATTTTCTCGTGAGTTGTTCTACATCTAACCTGGATGTATAGATTAAGGGTTGAAGGATGGTCATGTACCCCCACTATAATTGATGTTGATTGCAGTAAGTGTGTGCTCCTCATACATCAGGCTGGCATGTACTGTCACCCTCACAGAGTAAACAATTAAAAAGAAGGATTTTTACAATCCCTTTAACAGGCTTCTTGTTCATTCATTTCATAGAAAGAAACTAAAGCTGATTTGTAAAAATAAACCATCCACACTCTTCTTAAAGTGATCCATCAAGGAAACCATCGCAAGGGTTCCACGAACCTCTGATTCCTTTTATTTTAACAGGGAAACAAGAGAAACCCACGTGAAGAAAAAGCTCTTATCTGCATTCTTGAGATGTCTTTTTACCCACAGGTCACAGAAGATTTTCAAAGTTCTTTAAATTGTACATTGTTATGAAAGTGTAGGGTTCTTTTTTTTTTTTTTAAGATAACCTACCATCGCCCTTAAGTGGCCAATTGGATGAATTTTTTATTTCCAGAGCTGAGTTGTAATTTATTTCTAAGAACTGTACAGTCGTGTCTAATGTCTACTGCATTGGATTCTGTTTTCATTAACAAATGTATCAGCCTTAGCGGTGACGGGGCTGATTACAGTAAATGGCGCTGTATTTTGGCTCCTGTAGTTAACCAAAGGCTCCTGGTATTTCATAGTGCTCGCCACCTCAGAATTCTTTATAAGACTTCTTCCCCACACCAAAGTGTCTACTTACATCAAATCTTGTAGCAGTTGCATTTATTTTCATGGGGACAGAGTTGTTCATTCCTGCTTCCTGAAGAAGCTGGCCTTTTGGTGATTATACATCATGACCCCAAACTGCTTCATAATGTCATTTCCTAAGCAAAACTGGGCACTTGGGTTTCCTCAGTTCAACTCTGAGAAGGAGGGACAAAGGTAACAGAGACTTTATTTGTTCAATGCTAGGGATGGCACCCAGGACCTGTCATGTGTGAAGCAAGTACTCTGCTGCCGAACTACAGCCCCAGTTCTGGAGGCGACTTTTCTTTTGTAAATATTTATTTTTATTATCCTCAGTTATGTGCATGTTGTTGGGGCGTTGTAGATGAGTGCTGGGGTCCAACGAGACCAGAGGTGTCACAGCCCCATGGAGCTGGAGTTATCGTGTAGGTGGTTGTGAGTTGCCTAAAGTAGCTACCAAGGTGCTGATGCCAGATCTTCTGCAGGATAATGTGTGCTCTTAACCTCTGAGCCATCTCTCCAGCCTCCCAGAGCCTGCTTTTCTGATGAACAGGGAACATTGTCAGAGTTATGTGTCGTTGGATTATCTTGAGAGAATTCCATCCATTCCCAAACTTCATTTCAATAGACACTTGGAAAAGTCAGTTTTAAGTCACCAAGGTGGACTTTAGTTCTCATCATCTGCAGAGTAAACTACACCAACAAGGACAGCTGCAGAGTATTAACTCGAATAAAACATACCCATTGATGTTCATGTTTTTAATGGTAATGTCTTCCACTCGTGTGTTGTGTGTGTTGTATGCACATGTGGTGAGGTAGGGGTGAGCACATCCACGTGGAGTACAGGGCATGATGTCAGGTGTCTTCTGTCTCTTTCTACCCTATTTCCTGAAACTGCATCCCTCACTGAACCTGGAACTGCCGAACGAGCTAGACTGTCTGAGCATCCAGACCCTGAGATTCTCTTGTCTCTGCCTCCCAGTATTGGGATTACATCTGAGCACGGCACACAGCTTTTGTACATGAGTGCTCGGGATTTGAACTCAGGTCCCCATGTTTACACAGCAAGTACTTTAGCCATGGGACCATCTGCTTGGTGACATAGAATCCCTTCTGTGTCCCATTCATTCCTCAAGTTATGGAAAGATTCAGAGAACTGAGCCTCCCGGCCAGCGTCAGAGCAAAACACAATCTAATAGAGCTTTATTGTTTTTAATTGTCTAAATAGTAAATATCTCAAGTTCTCAAGCTGATTTAAATAATCAGCTAAATCAGGTATCTGGAGAATATTTTTTAGCTTTCTCCTCCCCCTCCCCCGCAGTCCCAATCCCAAGATAAACTAATTCTTATACAAAAATAGCCTCTCTGGTATTTTGGCTCCACAACTGACTTCTCAATGAGGCCAAATCCCTGGGAATGAAAAAAAAAATCCTCACATGCACACAAATCTTTGTAAACCTCTGTGCAACAAAGGGGCACGTGTGTAGAGATATAGAGGCTATTGGGTACTCTCATCCCCAAACAGATGAAATGACAGCAGAACTCCATTCTTTGACACCCTAGTCTACTTCTGAATCTTACCAGTCTCTCTTGACAGGATTACTTGGGTTCAATTAGGGCTCAGAGCTAAAGTTTGGAAACGGTAGGATTGTAGATAACGTAAAACAATTTTAGATACTTGTGTTCTATTGGCTGAAGACAATATGTTAATATTACAAGTGGGTTATTTGAAGTGACGTGGGACAGCCACCTCAACGTCACACATACAAAAGAATCCTTTTGAGGTCACATCATGTAAGAGACCACTAATCTGTGTAGTAGTTACTATCACCACAAGTAAATGTGGTTGGGCCTGAAGGGCAGAACCATTCAAGCTTGGATGTATGGCAAGGAAGAAGTCCTTTTAGCTACATCAAACTTGAATGACATCTTTTTATTCTGCTCAGGAGATCTATGATATCCAATGGGTCTTAATATTGTTTCTATTTTACAAGATGGGAAACTTAATTTATATTAGCATTCGGGGAACCAATATCTTGGTTTAGTTTCTGTGTGTAACATGCTATATAGGAAAGTGTGGTTAAGGAGTGCATTGCTTTGGGGATCTGGGACTGAGACAGACGTAGTTTTCCTCATTATATGGGTTGAATGCCATAATGAAATTTCCACATTTTGCTAAATTGAAGGTCACAGCAGCCAAACAGATGTCAAACAGTACAGACTCAAACTTCACACCCCAAACGTCTGGTGCCTCTTGTGAGATTTATCATTCGTAGCCAGTAGAGAGTATAGATGTGTCATCTTAGACACATCTATCTTTTGTTTTCAATGACTACGACTCTTCGCATTTGAAATCCTCATTTAGATTGGAATAACTAGATGTTGCACCCTATCTCTTCTCCCAGCCCTCCTTCAAATTTGTTCTTAGGGTCACCTCTCAGATACAGGTGACTGGAGTAAGTGATAGCGAAACTACATGGGAGGAAAATACGTCTCCCAGATCAGTGCCCCAAATTACGGAGGCCAGTCTTTAAGGCCCTGAAAGCTGCAAATCTAGCCAGCTCCCAGTAGCAAGGAGCCCAGACCAGGTCTTCCTATTCTTTTTATAGAGAAACAATAGCTCCCACCTAGTTCCTTTAACATCTATACTCTTATTTTTTTCCAGATATTCTGCTGGTGTAACGCAGTGATGACAAGATACACCACTAGAAATTCTGCCAGGTTCCAAAACAGACATCTGAAGACAAAGGACAGACAGCAGCATTCTGCAGTTCACTGTGTGAGGCCATAGTTGCCCTAACATACTGGGAACTGCCGAGTTACATTAGTCTTCTTGAAAATAGCTACCAACAGTAGCTGCGTATTTCGAGTAGGATTTAAAATCCTCTCATAGTCCATTTGCTTTAGAGTAGCAGGTCACGGAGCTGATTTTCCATATGTTCCTTACCTCTGGGTCTACTCACCAACTGACACCTTATAGTAGGTCTGCCTGCTGCTTTGCAGGATGGATGACATTCAAGATTCCTTGGTAACCAAAGCAGGAGAACTCCTCTTACCTCCCAATAACCTCCTCATTCCTTTCATGTTCAGAGAATGGGAAAAAAGGCCAGACAGCAGCAATGTGAGGGTGAACAACAGCCAGAATCATAATTTATGCCTCTTATCTGAAAGAAAGGTGGAAATGGAGAGAATGTTCCATGTTACTCGGTATTTTTTTTCAGCATGCTTACTCTCTCCTCAAGAAGGTTTGCCAAAACAAACCATCTATTTTTCACATGAATTTCTCTCATTTGTATTTTTTGCTATGAACAGACTCCTTAAACTTAACAAGGGTGAAAGAACTCCTACTAAGAGCAGTACTAGCTTCTCAAAGCCAAGAACCGTCATCAGGCTCAGTAAATGCCTGTAGGTAGCTAGCTATCCCATAATGTGCATGAAGGCACAGTGAGTCCTCATGGCACTCTGACGTACCCCCATCCTCCATATTTGCTTCCTATACAGCCACCCTTTCCAGGCTTGTTCATGTTTTGATAGTCCTTTTCTACACTGATTTACTCTCTCCCCGACATCCCCACATCTCTTCCTTAGGCCTTTCTTCTGCATTCTCCCTGACTTGCACCTGTCACAGACCAATTTTCAGCACAAGCATAGGAAGCACACAAGTCATGACACTGTTCTAAGAGTACTAACCGTAGCCCCCCCCCCCAGGGGGGGGCTCATTCACATTCAGTGAGCAAACTAGATTTGAGGGCTGAGAATGACTTTCATTCATTCCAAGTTGCCCCATCTCCACACTCAAAGCCACTTCCAGAAAAGGTGGTATCAGAAGTCCCTGTTATAGGTAATGGAATGTGATGGTCCGGTGATGCGTTCACACATAAAATAATTAAGAATCACCCATCCTAAAAATCATTCTTTGAGAGTATGTCTGGGCATCTCAGTTCTCATCTACTGAGGTATGACATCTTTGGGGTTGGCCATGTTCTTGGACCCTTCTCCCCTCTCCAGAAGCAAAACAGACTTCTGCCTCCCCCTACTACAGGGCTCTCTGGGAAAGCAAAATCATTGGGAAATGATAACAATAAAAATAGTAGATTAGTAACAGCAGAAACAAAATTCTTGGGCTTCTCAGGTGCCTGTTGCACATTACAAATGATTGTAGCAGAAAGAGTAATAAAGATGGGACATTTGGACCTCGTGGAAGAGAAGAAACTTCCTATTGCTGCCTTTGCTGACACCAGGGAGTATTAGGGAGTGCAGTGTGGGTTAGCTTTTCTTCCCCATATGACAGACTCTGGAACGTGGCCCCTTCTAAAACATGTTAACACACATGTTAAGATTCTGATTTGAGCAGTCTCTGGTTCGTTGATGGTGTGGCTCAGAGACCTGATCATTGTCTCAACCACTCTCATGCCAGAGGTACAGAAAAAGACAAATATTTGAGAGGCAGGGGGAAAAAAATAAGCCACCCACCTCAAATGCTGGGCCACTCTTGCCTGTTTCCCTCTTAAGCCTGGGAGTAGTGGAAAAGTTCCATTAGCCAGGGGGAAGCCTTGTGACCAGAATAGTGACTGAAGCTTTCATTAAGCCATTGCGAACTCCAAATGATCTCAGGAGAAATCGCAGTTGAAGGAACACCAAGCCTGTTGTTCTTTAAATTTTCCAGTGTTACAGAGTACAGGGGCCTCCAGAAGGCTAGAGCATGTTCTACATAAAGTACTTATGCCACAACCTAGCAGCACCCTTAGGACAAACAAAACCCTGGAAGTCACTTGTGTCCAGTGTCCCTCTGGATTGGAGAACTGGCTCACTAGTTCAAGCTCATTGTTGGTATCCCAGAAAAAACAGACTCACTCGAACACCAGGTGTGTGTGTGTGTGTGTGTGTGTGTGTGTGTGTGTGTGTGTGTGTTACCAATTTAGAATCTAAAAGATTCCAGACTCATAAAAATAACATTTATAAAATCAATCTTATTTTTGTAACTGAAGATTGAGTCAAAGAAAAATGAAGTTATTGGCTTTTGTTTAAAACAGCCAAATTGTAACATCACAAAACATACTTGGGTTTCAAAGATTTAGAAACATGTGAAAGACCTTAAAGATCACAGGAGTGGGAAGTAATGATGGGCTTTGCTTGCTTTGAACATTTAAGCCCTATTTCTAGAACACGTCAGCACAGCCATCAGCAGGATCCTGCCTCTATCGAAACAGAACCCTGGGAAACACACTTCCTATTCAGAAAGTCCTAAAAAATAGATATATCTTGTTTATAGGATTATTTTATCTCAGGACTATTAAGATAGCTCAACGGATACAGCCACTTGCCACCAGGTCTGACAATCAGAGTTTAACTCCAGGGCCCACACAGTAGAAGGAGAGAATGAATTCCCACAGCTTATTCTCTGACCTCTACATAGCTCATGAGTACTCACACACAAACAAAAATACACAAAATAAATAAGAACGTTAATAAAAAAAATTTCGTTTTAAGTTCGTTTCTTCCAAAACGAGAGATGAGTCAAGAAGTATTCTGAATGTCCCCCCCAAAATAAAGCAAACGAGCCAAGCTGCTATACTCCAATTCAAGTTTTGATTTGGATTTTAACTTCTTCCTCCTTAAAAAAGAGATGAAGAAAACTCAGGAGAAGGAAATCTATCATGGAATATAAAAGTAAGAGTGTGTTAATGACAAAAAGATGTCAACTTAGTTATTTCTTTGCCCAAATAAATGGGGAGTGATAGCCTAGTTAGTATCTGGAGGAACTGCGGATTCTATTCATAAACGGGTCCCACGGTGGTAGCCACAATGAAAGCAGGAAATGTAGTCAAATATTTCCCACTTTTTGACTAGAGCTAGATTCCATTGAAGAGGACATGCGTGGTCAGGTTTTCTGTGGTGCCCAGCAGTCTGCGAGGGAAGACTCACAGAACTACCAGAGACTCTCTTCAGATTTTGACAAAAGATTCTGCTTGGGGGTTCCGCCAGTGACGAGAAAGACAGATGGCCTACGAAATGAGTGTTGCTCTGTCACATAACTCCTGGAGTAACACTCAGGAACAGGCCAGCAAGCCATCACTCTGGCTGTCTCTTTTTGTCAACGTGACACCTTAGGAACACCCCTGCCCCCAACACAATGACAGAGGTTTGGCTCCTCAGCTAAACTTAATGAAGGAGAAGTAATTAGGAGCCTGAAAACTGAGAAAAGAAGGTGCTAACTAAACAAAAACCACTTACCCATATTTTTTCCTGAATTTTGATCAAGCAATTCACTCACTCCAGGAATGCCATCATCTACTTTAGGGTCTCACTGAGTACTAGTGGAAGACATTTGAACTTTCAAAACAATAAACAGACGACAGGGTTTCTCAAGGCCTGATTTGAGAGACCATAACATAAAAAAAATCTCCACTTTAGTATTGTCATTCCCCTGACTCTTGTGACAAACTATTTTATGACTATTCCTTCCACAGTTCTCACATTAAAGACTATAATGGCAAGCTAAAAGAAAAAGAAATCTGTTGGTTTCAATTTTTCTTAAATCAACTGCAATTCAACAACATGAAACAATCAAAAATAGGGCGCCTGAATGTTCAGTAACCCGTCAACATTAGCAACAAGTTATAATCAAATGAAACCATTCCACCAATAGATCCACGCCAGCCTGCAGTTCTGTGGGAATTCCATGCCACAGCCTTCACTCACCTTGGGTCCGAGTCCCTCTATTAGCACAAACACCCCCGTTGTTAGAAAATATCTGAGTGAGTCGTAAGAAAACAGATTTGATGTAAGCATGTCTTTCTGCTCCTTCCTAGTTACCTAAAAGTACCTACAGCAGTTTTCAATGATTATCTCCTTTGTCTCCCCGGAATAAACTCTAGTGGACTTAAGCAGATTGTTTTTAAGTACCTTGGCGGTCCTTTTCCCATAGTAATTACAACCCTGAGCAAGCTGCACTGATAGCTGAGAAGGAGGTAAACGTGACAATGGCTACTGCAGTGGGAAGCAGCCTGCCAGGGAAAACCACCTACAGCATCAAAATCCCAGAGGTAAGAGTCAGTTGAACTGAGAGGACACCCCACAGCATTGGCATCATGTCAGAGCTTTCCATGTGATTCGATTGTGACTCTTACAAAGCCGTTTTCACAATTTTTTTCATTTTTCAAATTATTTTATCCATTAATGTAAACCAAAAATAGGTTTACATTAATCAGCAAAACCAGCACTGGAAGAATTTGGGGAGAATATCTAATTTGTGCTTTATCAACTTCCTGGAACATACAAATCGCTTCAGAATCTTGCTTAAATAAAGAGTCAGTTTTGAGTCAGCGGAGTTCTAGGTGAAGGGAGTCCTGACTTCTGTGGCTAGTTGAGGACACACTTTTGACTTGCAAGAAAGTCCCCTTCTGACTTTAAGGAATGAGGACACTAATAATTAAGTAGATAGCATGACTTCCTTAAGAGAACACAGTGGACAAAGGAACATAACGTGATCAGAACCCAACACAAGAACTCTCACCTCAAGGTCACCAGACAACCACTGCCACGTGAAAAGAATGACTATTTCTTGGTCTGAAAAAAAAAATATTAATAAATCTAATTTTCCATAGAAAGTTTTGAAAGAAACTAAGTTATAATGGGATTTGGCAACATAGAGTCTAAAAATTGATTTACAGTGTAGAGTTATTATAAGAATCCACTTTTGTGGGGTTTTTGTTGTTGTTGTGATGCTGAATGTATGGTGAAGGGGTTTACAAACTGAAAAGAAGAGAGAAATAAGCCAAGTGTACAATAACCCATGAAAGGGGTACCGAGAGAGAAATGAAATAACAATACAGAGAAAATAAAAGACCCCGGGCTGACCAAAGGAAAATAAGAATAAAAGGAGAGAACCGGAAAATTAAACACAGATTCTAGAATAAAAGGCAAATGCAGGAGCATGGAAGGAAAAGCTAATGGGATGGAAGGGTTCCTGGAAAAGGACCATACACCAGAGAACAGAAAGCCTGGGAAGACAGAACGCTAAGAAGACATGTGAGTAGGTGTAAAAATTATCTGTCTAATTTAGTAGTAAACACCAGAAAAGGGGGCTGTGCTTCATCTATCATGGGTTTTCATCGTTCATTCTCTTAGGTTAAAAAGTCTAATTCCTCCCTTCTCACTCAAATATGGAATGTTGCCATCATCAGCAGGAGGAGAAGCAAGAGCCCCTGAGTCTACCATCTCTCCCTGAGACAAGAGAACAAGATTGAGCAGAGAACAAAGGTCTTCCAGTTTTCTTGTCCAGTGCAAAAATATCAAGAGACTCAGAAGTGCTCCCCGAGCCGGGTGGCCATGTTTCATTGCAGCATGAATTGCAAGTTCTTTTGAAGCCAGAGTTTCAGCATAAGAACCTTTTCCAGGCAAACCGTGACCAGAAGAGTGGCCTTCTGGGAAAGCATCGTCCCTTGAAATGAATCTATGAAAACTCAATGTGTACTGCTGATCTAGTTCCGGCCATTCCCTAGCTGTGGCTCATTCTCTGCTTTGACAAAGCATAACCTCAAGGAAGCCGAAAAGAATGTGGTTTAAAGTTTTCTCTACTATAGATCATACACTGACCATGCCAACCTTTAGAAAGATAGCTCAGGTCATGGAAACAGGTAAAGCTGGCTTGCAGTGATGAGACTACCCATGCATGTCCCACTAACAGCTGGCTTCACTTTCTCAGCTGTGCATGCACTCTGAGCCCATGATGTTATCACTAGCACCAACGTTACAGTGATTCAAGAACTGCAGCTGGTCACGTGCAGTCTCCATGAATGGTTTGGTTGGTTGGTTGGTTGGTTGACCTTTGTGATTTTTTGCAATCTGTGTTTAGAACCTGAATTTTCTTCAAACAAATTGTAAAGTTTACTCAGGAGATCAAAAGGTAAAGGAACAGATGTAACGGCTGGGACAGAAATCTCCATCACAAGTAATGTTCATTCATAAAAAGGCAAGAGTGAGAAGTCTCTGAAGGTGGAAGATGACAATTCCTACATAATGCCCTAAGTAATTAGTAGGGAACAGCTAACAAGAAATCACCCTCACTTCTAGCATTTGTTCCTAAAGCTCTATCTATTGGAAACATTTTCCTTACTTTCACCAATGACATGCTATTCATTTATAAATGGGCTGGGCTGCTGGATTTTAGCTTGAAATTCTCTGCAAGATTCCTTTGGACTCGGGGTCAAATGCTGAAGGAAGCCAGAAAGCATAACTCACCCAAGCATTGATTCTGATTCTGGAGGAGCTGAGAGGGCTGAGGTTTCCAGTGTAAGAGAACTTCTGTGGCCTCACTGTCCAGCATCAATGTTCACTATGAAGAAAAACCTTCCTTAATGTGATAACCTGCCCCTAGGCCTCCTATCCTGAGTCCACACCATGGCTGCCTTTGAGAAGGTCCATATCAGTCTTCTGAAACCATCCAGGTCACATCCCACTATAAATGGGAGGCTCTGACCCAGATCCAAACAGAAACAAAAATCCAAAACCTCCTTTTCTTACATCACAGACTTCTGAACAATATGTTTGGAGTGGGCAAAGCTGGAGTTCTTCCAGAGGGAGCCAGAAAACCAAGTCACAGGGGTATCTCAGCTTCCTGATTAGATGTCAGAAAGTCTAGCCTGAAACACGTCTGAGGTGGGAGAAAGAAGCCTAGCCTTAGTGGACGAACATCAGGAAACACGTGTCTACTTGTATATATTTGAGAAACATTCATGACTAAAGACACAGTTATACATAAATCCCAAGAGTAGCATCTCCTCAGTCGTCACCAATTCTCATCATTATTTTTTTCAGGCTCACTACAAAACAGCAAATAAATGTTTTTATAACTCAAATAATGGATTTACCAGGTAGTCACTGTTAGTGCATTGCACAGATTGAGCCCTTTTCGGTGAATAAATTCTGTCTTGGTTTCTTTTACTGTTGCTGTGACAAAACACTCTAATCAAAAACAAAGACACTCCAGTGAGAAGGGGGTTGTTGTAACTCACTGTTCAAGGCACAGTCCATCATGGTGGGGAGGTCAAGACATCAGGAACATGGATAGGAGTGTGCATTCCATCCCCAGTGAGGATACTGACTGGGATGAAAGCATGGTGCTTCTCAATTTGCTTTCTCCACTTCACACAGTCCAAGGTCCCCATCAGGAAACATGCCACCCACTGTAGCTGGCTCTTCACATCTCAGTTACTGTAATCAAAATAACCTCCTATGAGCATATCCAGAGGCTCACTTCTCAGAGGATTCTAGAGCCTGTCAAGATAAGAGTTAAAACCAACCACCGCAAGCTCCAAAAATGGAGCTCCATTGAAAGAAGAACAAACGTATGGAAAATGAGTTTTTCCAAAATCAGTGAAGTCCAGCTTGCTATTGGTTTAAGTAATTCACAAATACCCTCCTCCGTCCCAATGTACAGTCTCTTCTGCAGAGTTAATTGTATCCCACAAGAAGATCTGTTGGAGTTCTAAGCCTTGATGACTAGGAATGTGCCCTCATAGTGAAATAGGGTCTTTGCAGATGTAATTAAAATGTAAATTAAGATGAGGTTATTCTGGAGTGTGATGGTCACTTAATCCAATATGATAATGGAAGCCTCTGGACTGGAAGAAATGACATTGTCTCCTCCAGGCAGAGTTATAGAAATTAGCAGCATACTTGAAAGATAGTCTCGGGACGGGATCAGGAGAGTCCAGATGGAATGAGCAAGACAGCCAAGACCAGAGCCATGCCCTGGCAAGACAACCAGAACTGTAGATGGCCTTCATTCACTCTTGTTGTCAGATGCCACGGAAGAAGACAGCCAACCTTTGAGATGAAGTCACTAGATATTTCATCTGACCTAAATCTGAAGTGGGTCAAATTGAGACAAAGCAAATCTCAAGAGTAAAACCGAGACCAACTCTAGAAAATGTATTTCTGCCTACATTGTGGTAGATAAACTTCTAGCAGCTAATATATGAAAGGCTTCAATGCTGTCACCTGTTGGAAGAGAAATTATTTCTCCTGTTCTGTAAGCATCGTGTGTGTGTGTGTCTGTCTGTCTGTCTGTCTGTCTCTCTCTCTGTCTCTCTGTGTCTGTGTGTGTCTCTGTCTCCCTCTGTCTCTGTCTCACTGTCTTTCTGTGTCTCTGTCTCTCTTTGTCTATCTCTCTGTCTCCCTCTGTTGCTCTTCCTCTGTCTCTCTCTGTCTGTCTCTTTCTGTGTCTGTCGTCTCTGTCTCTGTCTCTCTGTCTCTGTCTCTCTCTGTCTCTCTGTCTCTGATTCTCTGTCTCTCTGTCTCTCTCTCTCTCTCTCTCTCTCTCTCTCTCTCTCTCTCTCTCTCTCTCTCTCTCTCTCCCCAATCACAGACCTATAACATTTTCATGCAATACCATGACAAAAATTACTAGGCAATCTAAGTACCCCCTCTAAAGGAAATTTCAGCCTCACCAATGTCATAATTCCATGTGCTCACTAACAAGCTCATTAGATAAATGAGGGGGAACAAAACGAAGTTTTACTCGTTTTAAAACTAAGAGGCTTTTATAAAGTGGAAGGCATCCACAGAACGTTCTTAACTGCTAGTCACCGGGGAGTGGCACACTCTTCTTCCTGAACTACTGGCACCAATGTGGAGGAAAGATGCTCGGCACCTGGATAGCTGTCTCCAACACAGCAGCCCACACATGGGGGCCTCCATGTTGACGCAGCAACAGTGATTCACTCACAGCATCCCAGTCATAGTATGTCACTAAAATGGGAATTCTGGTCTCACATCAGGTCTTTTCGACCACATCAGCACACATGGCTAACGATCGTCAGCACGTCACTTAAACATACAATGTGTAAGGCACGCAATGTGGAGAGCATTGCCTAAGAAGTTAAATCAGACATTAATTAATAAGACTAAGGTGGTGAGTGGATGCAGACTGACAATTTGAGTGGTCTTTTCCCACTGTATTATCTGTGATGTGGTTGTGTGCAGATTGGGTTTAACAAGTTTATAAGCAAATCAATCTGCCTTGGCAACTACGAGATTAATCCAGCTAAACCAAAAATGCACAACCCAATAAAAATGGTTCTTAGCTTTTTTTTAAAGAAAGCTTAAAGGGACACCATCTTCAGAGTTTTGTAGCTATGCTTTATGTTATCATTTAAATTGTAAAGTGTACATTTTACCCTTGGAACTTAAGGAAATAACTCAAAGTAAAACTCATAAGAAAATCTCTTTTCAATTTCCTCTATTGTCAAAAGTTATACCTAATAATCTCCACCAATTTGCAATGTTTGGGCTGAAGCACACAGGGAAGTGTTTAAGCACTGTGAATTCATTTCAAATAAAAGGCTTTCAGCTATAAAATCAGTTCTCCCAAGAATGTGGGCAAGTAATGTCATCTACGTGGCAACCATCTTAAAGGTTTTCCCCTTTAAGTTCATAAACTTCTCTTTGATGCTTCTAAGATACATTACCATTGATCAACAGAGTCACACAGCTTCCAATTAGCATCTTTGCAGATATTGGAGGGGTAGCTATGTTTTTAGAAGCATCTAGAATTTCTAAGCATTGTGTAGCTTTGTTGCCTCAGTTTTGCAGGTGGAATATCTGAGTCTGAGAAATTCAGTGACGTTACTCCAAGCCTCGGAAGACCAGAACACAAGACCTTACTCCTTCTCTCCTAACCTCACCAGAGCCTCTCCCTCCCTTCTCCTCAGGACTTGAACTGTGACAACGGTGACTGGGGGAGATAAAAGGTGCACACATTAAAGTAGTGACCATAGCTCTGTGCTAAAACGATTTCCAAGCATGCTCAAAGCTCTAGGTCTGATCCCCCAACACAGCTAAATTACTCAATTAATTAAATAAAACCATAAATCAAGATTGAGCTTCCATACAACATCCAAATCATCATGCTGCAACTTTTCTTTCTATCATGCATAGTTTGAAGAATTTAGGACCAGATTTGGAAAAATCGTTTAAAATCAGACTCCACACTACCACTGTTTTCCACTTGGCCTGATGAACAATTGTTTCCATTTCCTCTGTCACTTGTTCATCCGCCTTCAAAAGCCAGTTATGACCATCTATCTATTAATTTTCATTGGTTTATTAATTCTCATTGTCTTCTTGAAGGGTCATGTAACTATCTGCCAGCAACTTCTCCATTTTGTGGCCATAATATTCTCTCTCTCCTTTCTGACAGCTATCCTTAGTTCCATCAGGACACAAGGCAATGGCTCCCCAAATCAGTCTTGTCTACCTTTCAAACACTTCTCAAGTTAAAGACAAATTTTTGTTCTCTTACAGATTACAGTATTTTTCTGTCGCTGTCCTTTTCACCACTTCTTTGAAAGGTTTGAAAAAGACATAATTGTGCTTATTCATTTGGGGTTTGAGTGTGTGTATTTTGTTCTGTTTTTTGGGTTGGTTTGGGGCTTCTGCTTCTTAACAAAATTGCACAATTCACAGTGTGTCAGCATATGCCATAACCTCATTTTCTTTTTGGAAAGTTGTGAAGTTTCACTAGGTGAAAGCATTAAGCCTCTTGGCACAAGGGGACGTGTTCCACCATCGTATTTACCCTGTCCACTGCCAAAAGGAGAAAAGAACCAAATAGAACAGAATCAGAAAATACATCATCTATAACGGAACAAGACAACAAAATACAAGAACTGTTCGTGGAAAGGGCTCACAGTAGTGAATAAGAATGCCGGGAGGTGACATTCTTTCTTCCCCAGCACTCCAAAGCACAGGCTGGCCATCCTGCTCTGCAGACTCAGTTCTAGGCCAACTGACCTAAATTGTGAGAATCATTTAAGAAAGAAGGGAAGGGAGAAAGGAAGAAGGTGAGGAAAGAGGGAGGGAGGAAATAAATGAGACAGGGTACTAAGATGGTAGGAAGAATAATAGCTAGGTAAGAGAGACAGGGCTCAAAACATCTCACCCGTACCCAAGTCTACCTTGAGTTCCAAGGTAAAGGCAATGATAATAGTAAGAAAATGAACAATTCCAGAAGAGCAAAGGGGAGTCATGATAATGATGAATAATAATCAAGGCTATTTAATTCTTATATTAAAGCCTCTTTGTGCCTTTTTAATTATGAAGGGATCTTACTGAAGGCTCATAAACAAAGCAGGAAAAAGTGTGTTGCTGTGGGGTATCTTTCTGTATGCTGTGAATATGTTTTATTACCATTGGTTAATAAAGAAGCTGCTTTGGCCTATGGCAAGACAGGTTATAGCCAGGTGGGAAATCCAAGCAAAGATACAGGGAGAAGAAAGGTGGGGTCAGAGGAGATGCTGCGAGCCAAGCGGGGTGGGGGGGGGGGGTAACTGAACACAGGTAAAGCCACAAGACATATGGCAAAATATAGATTAATAGAAATGGGTTAATTTAAGATCCAATACCTAGCTAGCAATAAGCCTGAGCCATAGGCCAAACAATTTGTAATTAATATTAAGCCTCTGAGTGATTATTTTAAAAGTGGCTGCAGGACTGCAGGACCAGAGCAGGATAGAGAAAAGGCTTGGGTGCACAGTGAGTCACTCTTTCTCAAACGGCTTTGTGGTGTTTCAGTTAGTGATTGAAAATTGTTGGTACCAGCATTAAAAATTTCCCATCCGTTACTAGACTAGACTATCCATAGGCTAGACTTGATGGTTCAGGTCTATAATCGTAGCATTCAGTCCTCAGAGACAGAGGAAGAGAAACTTGAGGTTAGCCTGGGCTTCCAGCCACCAGCCTTGTAAACATAAGGAGAGTTATCTATAAATAAATAAACAAACAAATACGTTTGGACAATAAACATGGAGAAGTGTCCCCAATGCATACACAAATTCCACAAGGAAAAATAAATAGGAATTATTAATGGCTAATAGCCAGAAAATGAGAATTAACAACTTGAGTAATTCAGAAGTCTGGCATGGTGCTTTCACTCTGGCCAGCCATTTAGAAAACAGACCACAGCTCTACAAAGAACTCAATCACCAAGGAATAGAGAAACAACTGAGCTCCAACGTAAAGAAGCTGAATGGAAGCCATCTTAGGATGGCTCCAGTACCCCAACTAGATCCTGACAGCAGAGCTTTCCTTCCTAGCAGATGACTGGGCACCTACAAGAACTCTGGACCACAGGATCATTTGTAACTCAGTAAACGAGGAACAACAAAGCCCAGTATAAGCCATGACAAGCTCATGTTATAAAGCTCATCTTCTGACTGTGACAGATAAGAAGACCCCACCCACCTCACCACCGCCCAGTATTAACAGGTGTTAGCTGAATACCTATTCTAACTGAACTCTAGGTTGGATACTGCAAAATCAGCTGCAAAAACAGATGACCACATGGGTTTGGTCTTCTTCCTCTTCCTCTTCCTCCTCCTCCTCCTCCTCCTCCTCCTCCTCCTCCTCCTTTCCTCCTCCTCCTCCTCCTTCTTCTTCTACTACTTCTCCTCCTCCTCCTCCTCCTTTTTTTCTTCTGTTGTTATTATTGTTAGGAAAGATAAATGGGCCTCAAAGTTGTCATCTCCAGCCTCCAATTCCAAATATTGGGATTATAGGCATGTACCTGACTTCCCATATTTGCCTGTGTGCTATGAAATACAGTGATTCGTCTGTTATTATAAGGGCTACTTAAAATATACAAACAGAACACCTAAGTAGAAAACTGGGATGTGCAGATTAGGTTTTCCTCCATTATTAGAAGCAATCAAATGAAACCTCAATGCATCACATTAGCATAGGCATGGTCCACTCAGAAGCAGGAGAAAATATTAGTGCCATTCCAGATGTGACCTTTTGATTTCATAATCCTGAGTATTGCAGAATATTTGGCATCCATGGGACCTGGCAACAAATCTAAAAACATCCTTTAATCCAGTGGTTCTCACTCTTCCTATTGCTTCGACCCTTTAATACAGTTTCTCATGTTGTGGTGACCCTCTAGCCATAAAACTATTTTTGTTGCTACTTCATAACAGTAATTTTGCTGATAGTATGGATTGTACTGATATTCAGATGGTTTTAGGCAATCCCCATAAAAGTGTTGGTCATCCCCAAAGGGGTCATGACCCACAAGTTGAGAACCACTGCTAACCCAACCCCTATACTGATCAACACACCTCCTTTTCAAGTAGTCCTTAGGGCAGTGGTTCTCAACCTTCCTACTGCTTCGGCCCTTTAATACAGTTCCTCATGTTGTGGTGGCCCCCGCTGTAAAATTATTTTTGTTGCTACTTCATAATTGTAAATTATGAATCGTAATGTAAATATCTGTGTTTTCCAACGGTCTTAGGCAACCCCTGTGAAAGGGTCGTTTGACCCCGACAGGTTGAGAACCTTTGTCTTAAAGGAAATGCTGATCTATGTTGAGGGCACACTTCCTGAACCCTTTCTAGACACTTCTGCTAAAGAACTAATACAGCCCGTGTACCAAAGTAATGAGAAGAGTTCAAGTTCAACTCGAGAGCAGTAAGAGTTCCAATCTCAGGTCCCCAAGGAATATTGGAGATGATACTAGCCTCAGTTTTCTCGCCTGTAAGTATGGTTGCTAGTGCATGCTCCTCCAGAGGATGGACATACTAAAGAGCATAGATAAACACATCTCGGGAGCTTTCTAACCCAGGGAAGATGCCCAGTGAGTTCATACTGATTGTACAAAAGAGGAAGAAAGAATCTTCATATCCAAACAACCCTCCCAGAGAAGAATGATTCATTCTGTGTAACACAGCATCAGCTACGATTCCACAGTGGCTACAACACTAAAGCCGAATGGCTTTACCAGATACAGGCAACAGAAGGAAAAGTGCTTAGCCAGCCTTAGTGGACAAAGCCTTCTACGTCATCAGCAACTGTGCTCACTCTCCAGAAACTCCAGGCATAACCCTCGAAGATTAGCACTCATCAAGGGGGGGGTCTTGGAGATTCTGGTTATAAAACTGTGGTCGGGGATGCCATCACATACTACCTGCTGGCTTTCTCTTCTGCTGTGACCATCATTTCACAGTCTGTAAAGCTGAGCCACTCCCAGCAGCTCATTTATTTCTCATGGAACACCTGCACTGCATGTGGTTACCTAGATGCAGACAGTATCACCCTCAGGTTAGAGACAAGAAGAAATACAAAAGCTTGCTGAATCAAGGACTATAGTGTCTACAATGGTAATTAAATTAGGTATTTGAACACCAATCATATATTTTATAATATTACTCATATTGCTATACCATTTTTCATATTCACTATTATTATTAGTTTCTATTATCAATTACATTTGGTGATGACTCACTATAAACTACTCTATTAACTGATTTAAATAATTTTTAATGTTTATTTTAAGAAACAGCGCTGCAATAAATACTGTCATTACCTCTAGTTCACAGAGGCAGAATCAAGTTTAAAGGGCGTAGAGAACTTGCCCCACACTCTACAGCCCATGAGTAACAGAGACAGAGCTCCAGCCCACAGCTACTGAGTTTCCCACACACTATGCTGCATTGCATCCCAGATGTGCTTCCAAGTGATGCCCAGATCTAATGACCAGGGAACCTTTCATGGCAAAAGCTTTCATGGAAAACAAGATGCTTTTGGCAAAGAGCGTATGTAATTAAGTCACATCATCTGCCCCTACATTTAATTAAGAAGTGGAATCCCACAGTGCATACTTAATGTTTGCAGTCATTTGAGCGGGTGCTGTAGGCATGGGAGGGGATCAAAGTCGCTTGGCCAGGTGAAGAGGCATCTGGTAAGAATCACATGCTCTGATTGGCCAGACGCAGGCCATGAACCAGTCTGAAAAGCCAACAGGCTGTGTTCAAGAGTGGTAGAGAGCAAGGTTAAAATGAGTGAATTGCTGGTTATGATTTAATATCATCTTTCTAAAGGTTTTTATATGAAATGTTATGCAATTTCAAGAATTGGACCCACCTCTCAGTGGTGGTTAATATTGACTTTCAACTCGACAGAATCTAAACCCACCTAGGAGACAAGCCTGCGGGTGCCTGGGAGGGGTTATCTAGATCAGTTTGAAAGAGATGGAAAGACCCATATAACTGAGGGCAGCATAAGTCAATGGGCTACATAAAAAAAAAAAAAGCAACTTGAGTAACGTACTCATCTCTCTCCTGATTCCTACCAGAAGGTACAATGTGACCAACTGCCTTGTATTTCTGACACGTACCTTCTGCACCACAAGAGAGTGTACCCTAGAGCTGTGAGCCAAAATAAGCCCTTTCTTAAATGACTTGGTCAGATGTTTGGTCACAGCGATGAGAAAAAATAACGAATACATTCTCCAATCATCTGCAAAGAGAGAGGCGGGGCTATACTTTGAATTTGCTGCAGTTACAGAGTCCGCAGCAGCCCCCCAATTTCCTGGGTGGTTTCTTTCCTAACTGAATTCCCAACTCTCCACCTTCTCCCCCAGTTGAGATGAAGAAGAGCTGAGAACAAGCCATGAGTGTGGAAAGACAGAGTTCTGGAAATAACAGCTGTATTGATGTTAACCACTCAACACAGTATTTCCTCTCCAGTGCTTATTCATTTTCATTGCCTCTTAAGCACTAGAAACAGAATGAAATGTAAAGATAGGAAAAGAAGAGATAAGTTCGTCATTGTTTGCAAATGATAAGATCATCTCCCCACCCAACATATAACAACAAATTGCCAAAATAGGAACTGCAGAGTAACACACATTAAAATAAAATTTACATTTTTAACATAAAGAAAACACATTAAAGAGGCAGTGTTGTGGATAATCTGTGGCCATATAAAATGTAAAGTTCTCAGTATCAAAATTAAATACAGTTGCAACTTCTTAAAGAGGAATCAAACATGATTGATGGTGCTGAAGGAGACTGTAGTCATATCTATAATATTTCCTTTTGATAGCCTGAATATGTTTATTGTATGATTTCTTCAAGGAATCAAAGCCATTAAACACTAGTTTATGTTTACTCACTAGCAGAATACAGCTTTTTCTTAGAAATTTTAATATTGTCTATAGACTGTACATTCTTTCCATTCAATTAAAGTATAAGCAGTCTTGCAAACAGCTATCCAGAATTAAGCATAGCACAAAAACTCACAAAACAACAGCTTAACAGCAAGCCAAACAATAAACCAATGCTCATAAAGATTCTAATGTATACAAAATTATAAAACCCTTTTTACTCTAAGCTAAGGCTTAAAAAGTAAATAAGACGTAATAAAATAAAAACAAGAAGAAAGAAAAAAAACAGGAAAACAGCTCAGAAAAAGAAAACTACTTTAAAAAAAATCATGCTTATGTTTTCTCTCCTTAGACCTCTTCCAACTCTACCTGTTCTGGGTCCTCCCCTGATACACTTATTCTTGACCTTTGACCCATATACATCTGCACATCTACAATCAAAGATATAGTTGGGTACATACATATTCAGTCAGTGACTGACCCTCCCTAAACAGAACATAAACACTTTGATATCCTGCCTAACGGTTATTATTACTATAAACAACCTGACAACGGCAGCAGTTACTACTAAGAACTCGCCGAGTACATATGAATTGTCATTTTGACATCACAACGATTCCATGAGGTAATTACTGTTATGTCTATCACTAAATACATGAGAGGCAGGGGAGGATGGCTCAGTCAGTAAAGTATGTGCCTTGCAAGTGTGAGGACCTGAGTTCAGCCCTCCAGAATCCACATAATAAAAACTGGGCGTGGTGAGGCACACTCTTAGGGTCCCTGTCCAAGGGAATCAGAGACAGGTAGGCTCCTTGGCAGCCAGTTTAGCCTACTTGGTGAGCTCCAGGCCAGTGAAATACCTTGCCAAACACACACACACACACACACACACACACACACACACACACACACACAGTAGGTGGTACCTGGGGAACTGGCTGTCCTCTAGCCAACACACAAGCACACACATGCATGCACAACAGCACACACATGAGTGGAAATTTCCAAAATGATGGGCAGAAATGAAGCGAAATCCAGATGAACAATGAACAATTGTTCTATCCATTTTGGAAAAGGATCAAAATTCAAAATGATCCCAGAGGCCATTGGGCTGATGCAAGAGTGTCATCTCTTAAGTCCAGACTTAGAGTTAATGCCTCATTAGAAAAAAAAAAAAAAAAGGAGCTCTTTGTCCTTCTCAACATCTAGGCTTTCCAGGATTTGAATGGAGTGTATTTGTAGGTATGTTTCTTTAAAGAAGATGCATGGGATACAGTCACATGGGATATCTACCACTGGTCTATACCACCACTGTAAAGATGGCACACTCATATGAAGCTTTGGTCAGATTAGAGATTCATGCTGAAAAGATCAAAAGATGTTGAACTTTAGAGAGTAAAAGGTTGATGGGGGGGGGGGGGAGTAATACCTTAGAAAGTAATCGGAAGATGAGCTTAAATGAAACGTTTGAAAAAACTCTACCTGGCTGAAATGAGGCTATAGAGGATGAGAAGTAACTATACAATAACTACATTGTATAGATAACTATACAGTAACTATATATGGGGCGGGGGGGGGGGGGGGAGGAGGTTTAAGGTCAGATCTAACACTAAATCACATGGATAAACCTCCTTTTCTCCAACGGATGCCTGATACGGAATAGAAAGCTGACTGTCACGTCGGGTTTCTCTCTCGCTGAAGCCTCCCTCTCAACTGCAAGTCTGTCCAGCATTCTCTGGACTCTTGGAGCTTGGCTTCTGCATCCTACCTTCCACTATTCTGCTTTACTCTCTCCCTCTGTCCTGTGCCAAGGGAGGCAGTGTGGGAACAGGCTAGAGCAGCGGTTCTCAACCTGTGAGGTGAACAACCCTTTCACGGGGACCACTGGAAACACGACTATTTACATTACGATTCATAAGAGTAGCAAAGTTACAGTTATGAAGGAGCAACAAAAATGTTATGGTTGGGGGATCACCACAGCAAAGAACTGTATTAAAGGGTCCCAGCATTACACAGGGTGAGAGCCACTGGCCTAGAAGGACCCAGTCTCCTGGCACTACCTACTCAAGCTCTAACGGGAATGTACAGCTAGTAGAGTAGGAATCTAGCTTGTATTCTGAAGTATTCACATCAGAAGCCATTTATCTTTTCCTTCCATTTCCATTTTCTCAAAGTACATACTCCGTGGGACTTACTTCAGCCTCTACTGTTTGTAGGTGACATAGATTTGCTTCTCAGAGACACCCAAAAGGACTCAGAACTGCAGAGATAGAATCGCCTGCAGTCTTTAAAAAACATGATTGACAAATCTAAGATATGTGAGAATTTGGCTGATTTACTTTCTTTCGTTGTCTCAATTGTTTTAATTACCTGCATAACTTGATTGACCCAAAAGAATAAAAAAAAATGAATATTAGGCCTTTGAAACCTTCCTTGGGATGAGGGGCGAAAGAGGAAGGCAGACCAAAAGAACGAGACCTCTGAGTGTCAGGAGTTGGTGACAATTGGAAGCAAAATGGATCACATTGTCATTGCAAAGCAACGGAACAGAAGCAAATTACCATTTATTTTCGGGGAAACATTTTTTTAATCCTAACAGCAACTTCATCTGTAAAAACTGTCTCCTGGACGCCTCCTTACTTAGTTGTGTCTAAATAATTCCCTTACTCCGCACCCAAGGCAAACCAGCAAGGAAAAGGAGGAGTCTGAGTTAGAACCTGACACCGTTAACTCCGCTCTTCACAGGGAACCCGCCTGATTTCATGGGCAGTGCATTCACTAAGAACCTATTTGGATGTCAGTCTGTGAAAGTGATAATAACCCCATGGAATTCCCAACAGGAAACAGCTATAGAAACGAAAAGAAAACACCACCACTGTGTTTAAAGCTGAAGAACACAAAAACACTGGGCAGCGCCTTACAGACACGGAACAATAGGTCAAGGAAGACCAAAACCGTGGGAGCGCCAGACCGTGAAATGGAGAAACAATGGACGCTGAAGTGGGGACTGGACACTCAAAAGCAGCTATTAATCCAGGCAAGATCAAAACAGAAATCAATCTATCCGTGTGACTTCCAGAAGATCATTAAAAACTAATTACTTTCTGTCTACCTCAACCGCTTTGTTGCTGAAACTGGTACGCTGTCCTCTGTCTAAATCCTGGAGGAAAAAAAAAAAAAAAAGGACCTGTTTTGTGGCTTAGATCATGGCGAGTCACGTGTCCCCACCCTAGAGCCCAGACACTAACTCCCAAGCACTTCTTAACACTCCTACAGACTCGTACCAGCATAAAGCCTGTGTGTGACTAAGGACAGCTAATTATATAAAGCAATGTCATGAGTCATTCCACTTTTTAAAAAATGGAAAATAAAAATCAAGGTTTATGAGAAACATGCTGGAATTTCTCAAGCTTTTGGATACAATTGAATTGGGGTCGGGGAACTAATATACTTTGCAACGAGGCAAGGAGTTTCTTTTCAGAACAACCTACGGCCAGTGAGTTAGCATGCGTCTTCTGCATTGGTAAATTTACTCTATTGTTGAGAAAGAGTTAGAATGATGATAACAGGGGTGATCCTTACTTCTTCTCCAGATCTGCCGCAAATATCAAAAATAAAACTGAAACAAAGAGAAAAGTTACCATTCAAGCAAATTTATCCTGTTAAACCCCATTTTTAAGACAGGTATTATGGTTAAAAAAAAATAACTTCTAAAAAAAATAAATAAATAATTTCTAACAATATCTGTTGCTTATTATTTAGTTCTGGCAGATAATTTCATTTTCCTTTAAACCTAAAAATTTCCACTCATTTTCATTAATAAATAAGCCTCACTCCTGTCTTTGTCATTGTGTGGATATATTTTATAGAATGTTCTAACAGTCCTATCTTGTTTCTTAGGATTCTAGGGGTTTTCCGGTGATACATGATTATATTTGTAAAAGAACAAATGTTAATACTCAGAAAGACATTCCTTTTCAGAATCCATTTGCACTGAGACATGATAAAATGACCAAGAATAAATATGTTGAAAGTGGCTAAGGGATCTATTGGAAAATATTAGAAAATCATTTCCTGAAAATTCCCTTATTCTATTTTTAAAGCAAAAGAAAATTATACAGTGTTAGTGCCTAAATTATTATCTCCTTAAAAACAACCCTCCAGCTTATATTTCTTCTTTGTTCTATGTGATTGTTGAAGTGTATGCATATTCTTTTCTCATTGGATAGCCATAAAGTTTCTCTAGGACAGATATTTCAGTTAAGCAGTAACTTCAATATCTTCTCATTCCACAGTTAAGAAAACTGAGACTCCAGAGCTGGAGATGGCTCAGGAGTGAAAACTCTAGCCCTACAAGTGTGAGGAGCAGAGAACAGACTCCCCAAGCCCACAGAAAAGCCGCCTAAGTGCGGTAGTCCACATGTGATTCTAGAACTGAGAAGACACCTAAGTGTGGTAGTCCACATGTGATTCTAGAACTGAGAAGACACCTAAGTGTGGTAGTACACATGTGATTCTAAAACAGAGCGAACTGGCTGGCCAGCTAGTTTTATCAGCAAGCTCTGGAGTTAGAGAAGAGACTCTCAATGAATAAGGTATAGCATAATTGAGGAAGACTCCCAATACCAGCCTTGGATCTTCACATGCATACATATATACATGCATATTCCCAGAAACACCAGGATCATGCATGTACACTTTGACAAACACATACATATGTGTATATACGTATATATACATATATTAGAACAAAAGAAAAAGAACTATTATGAAAACTACTGTAAATGCTTTTGAAGAAGTAGAACCTATATCAGAACATGAGTGTCTCTGCTTCCAGAGTGGTTGATTTGGCTATTAAGAAAATGAAGAACAAGCCAGAATTGCAGGTCTTTATGCACCCAGCACCTTGGTAGTGTTTTACAAAGCCCATCTCGCTTGGCCCTTGCTGCAGCCTGGTGAGATACATGTCACTACCCGTGTGGAATTAGCTACTGAAATTCAAAATTTGGTAGATTTATCAAGTTTTTTCAAGTGAAATATGCAGAGCTAAAATTCTAAGATAGATGTTCCAACATAAAATCCTTGTCCTTCCTCTTATCCTATAATGTTAGTCCTATCTACCAACTATGTTGGCTGCATAAGATTCATGTTTAGTCTTAGAAAACCCCACCCACTGATTTAAAAAATAAAGCAGATGGCATTGACAGTCAGAAATGAGAACAATACCAACACAATCAAACACAAATGTCATCCACAAAACAGGCAACATTTATACCCCTTCTGGTAGAAGCCTCTCTCAAGGATGGTTCATAGCTGGGCTGAGAAATCTGCCTCTCTTTCATTAATGAAAATATGATTTCCTTAAGCCCCCATCTTCTCTCTCTAATTTACTATTTCTTCTTTCTATGAGTCACCCCATTCTTTTACAGAGGTAAGGAGTTAAGTGAGATATAAAAAGCTTGGCACATACACACAGAAAATCAAACTCTATAACCCAACCTATATTTTTTGTTGGTAGTGGTGTCTTGTGTGTGTTTGTGTGTGTCTGTGTGTGTGTGTGTGTGTGTGTGTGTGTGTGTGTGTGTGTCACATACCACGGTGAATGTGGGAAGGACAGAAGACATCTTGCGGGAGTTGGTAGGAACTGAGATGAAGTTCAGGCTCTTGGGCTCAGCAGCAAACACCATTACCTGCTGAGTTATCTCCCCAGGCACACTTTGATTTTCTCCAGAGGGTGAGAAGGAAGATTTAAAGGGCAGAACCTCTCCAACCATTGAATCTGTGTTTTAGATCTGAAATTTTAGAGCAGTAAGCCAATAGGAGGACAGTTGAGGCAATGTCTTGGAACAATCCACGTTGAGGGGGAAAAAAAGAGTTATGTGACTTCTGAAGATAGGAGACATTTATCTCGTCATGTGCAGAAGTTGGTAACCTGACACTAAATCCATGCAATGTATCTGCTTCTCCATCGTGACCTGTTTCTGCTTTTAATAACATTCCCTGAACCCAGCAAAAACAGCCCCTTTGCTTTTTGTCTGCATTTCCTGTTCTCACTCTGACTTCTCGGAACTTCCAGGCTTCACAGGTAGGAACAGAACTCCTCTCTCTAATGAGTTCACTTCAACAACAGCGGAACAATCTGCAGACTCATATCTGAGCAGTGTTTCAGACTTGCTGCTTACACAGAATCACAGCAAAACAGTAAAGTGATTCCCGCTGATTTAGCATGTAAGTGAAAACACAGACGTCTTTGGCTACTTCACTTTTTTGGTTGGTTATATTAATTAAAAGTATAATTAACAACAGCAAAGGGGTGCAAAAATCTTTTGTTTGGTTGGTTGGTTTACTTTGAGCTTAATAGTTGGCTTATGTTTTACTCTGCTAATTGATTTAAGTTATTAGGCAATAGCCAAAGCCTCACATTCAGTTCTAATTACTTATATGTAAAGGAAAACTCTTACGAAAATACATGAATTATGATGCTAAGGATATTTCCTGTACAGTCATCTACATAGATGACAAAAGTACCTACCTCCAGTCTACTAAGAAATAGATAATTCTCATGTTACCTACACAGGTATTGAGAGACAGAGATAAAGCACTTACCTTCAGTCTACTAAGAAATAGATAATTCTCACATTACCTACACAGGTATTGAGAGACAGAGATAAAGCACCTACCTCCAGTCTGCTCCTAAGAAATAGATAATTCTCAGGTTACCTACACATGTAGTGAGAGACAGAGATACCACGCACATGAAGGTAAGAGGTCAATTCTTTCCTTCCACCACGTTGATTCCAGGGATCAAATTCAGGTCATCAGGCTGGCGGCAAGCACCGTTCCCCACCAAGCCATCTCATCTGCCCATAAATGTTGACAATGAATGAGAGAGATGATAAACCATCTAGCCCTTTTTGAAAATATACACTTGATATCAAATAAGACAAAGCAACACAGAAACAAATCACAGACCAATAACATTGACAGCTAAAAATAGATACCAATAAATTCAATACTCACAAAACAGTAGATGAAATTTAAGATATTAAGGTCAAAGACTGGAAAGATCACATATTTACAAATACGCAGACTTAAATATATACTTTTTCCTACAACTTTACAAGCATTACGATATTGAAATAATAAATTGACCATAAGTTCAGGTTAATAAACCACGTTGTTATAAAATAAATACATCCAAGCCTCCTCGGTGCTGGAGTTACAGTTGTGTGCCACCAAGTTTGATTTTTATTTATTTGTTTGTTTGTTTGTTTGTTTGTTGAGATGAGGTCTTCCCGTGTAATCCTGGCTGGCCTAGGACTCACAGAGCTCCCCTGAACTTTCCCCTTCATGTGAGGAAAGGCATGCACCACCATGCCCGGCTAAGTTCTCCCTTTCCATGAGTGCTGCAGATTGAAACGCAGTCCTTACACTTGCACCACAAGTGTTTGCTGACTGAGCCATCTCCCCAGCCCCTCCTTCTCTCTTCCCTTCTCTCCCCCATTTCCCTTTCCACTCTTTCCTTCCCCCTACCCTCTGCAGAGTTATGGGTGATGGTTCTGGAGCATTTAGTTGACTTGTAGTGGGATTGTCAAGTCGTTTTCATGAAGTTTTCAATCAGCAAATTTCTGGAGAAAAATGAAATAGGAGCACATACATAGAGTACATATAGACAATATCCTTTCAGGGTGGGGAGGGTGTAAACAAACAAAACAAATAAAAAAGACCTTTAAATGATCAGCAACCTGAAGTTACAACCTCATTATCTTAAGGAGTTGAGCATCTCTACAAATTTCACCCATTGAACCTCAACATACATGAAAAGAATTACCGTTTTTCAACCAAATCATTTTTATAACTCAGATTAAGCCCTGTATCCCAGAACTCTTTGAACAGAATTTCCAGAGTCAGTTGAAGTTCTTGACATTCCCCTTTTCTTCTCATTCAGGTAGATATGTGAATAAGCATCTCCTGGAGGGTGGCTGAAGAGATGGCTCAGAGGTTGGTCAAGAGTGCTTGTTGCTCTTCCAGAGGACCAGAGTTTGGTTTCCAGCACCGAAGTCCAGTGGCTCACAACCATCGGTAACTCCAGCTCCAGGGGATCTAATAGTCTCTTCTGGGCTCCATAGACACCGCGCTCTCCTGGACCAATCCATACACATACACACATAATAGAAAAATAAAATATTTTGAAATCTATCTGAATTAGGGAAGATGAGAGTGAAAGTTAATTCAGTCTTTAGTTCATAGAAAACATAAAATTGTGTTGGATGCTTGGCCAGGTGATGTAAATAAAAAATCTCCAGTCTTCATAGTCTGAACAGAAAGAATAGAATTTTACTACAGGAAATTGAGTGTATTTTGTGTGCGTTTTACATCTTCCCTTTTAGGAAAAGCATTCATTTTTCTTTCAGCATTGCATGGAGAACAGGCATCATCTGAAGCCTCCATTGTGGCTAATGTCGACAGTTAAGTGCTGGAGATTCTAAACATATCTACATTGAGGCCACCACCACCCACTTCAGAAGTTTTCTTAATATTTAAATATCTTACTTGGGATCAGAGGTCTATCATTCTCAACTTTTTTAGACTTGTAATAAACTCACAATGGAAGTTGTTACTAGACACCATCTCTGAGAGTCGGTATTACGGGAACCTCCTGAAAAGACAGTCATAAAAATGGTGTTCTATTAATCTTGATTAATTGCTTTTAATTTTTTGTGAAGGGATCTTGCTCTGTAACACTGACTGCTATTTGCCATGAGGTCCAGGCTGGCCTCAAATTCACAGCAATCCGGTTTCGTCCTCCCTACTGCCAGGATGAATACAAGAAAAGGACAGCTGGGGCTTGCTGGCCAGCAAGTCTAGCCAATCCGTGAGGTCCAATGAGAGTCCCTGTCTCCAAAAACAAAACAAAAACCATGGAAGGTAACTGAGGAAGTCACCCAACATTGACTTCTGGCCTCCACTTGTGCACACACATGTGCACAATACACACCTGCACACAAAAATATAAACACATAAGAGAGAGAGAGAGAGAGAGAGAGAGAGAGAGAGAGAGAGAGAGAGAGAGAGAGAGAGAGGGAGGGAGGGAGGGAGGGAGGGAGGGAGGGAGGGAGGGAGAGAGAGAGAGAGAGAGAGAGAGAGAGAGAGAGAGAGAGAGAGAGAGAGAGAGAGAGCAGACATGAAGGCTCTGGAGATTCTGAGGTTGTAGTCACGGGGAGCAAAGCAGTTGTATCTCACCACCTCTGGGAAGCATAGAGGACAGCGCTTCCAAGAACAAGGCAGGCAGAGCTTTCTGTGGAAAATTAGTAGGAAGAGAAAAGGCATCTTTGAGTTTCAAAAGCATAGCTCAACATTAACCTCAAAAGGAGTTTGGCGTTCACTCCTCAGTGCATGCTTTGTATGTTTTGACTTTGATTTTATGCATTACGCTAAAGAAGATATTTTGGGAAACAAACGTTCAGACGTTCAACTGTAACATGAAGATTTAAAGGATGATCAAATATAGCATCTCAGCCAAAGCATATTAGTATTTAGAAGTAACTTAAAAAATCGCAAGAGAAGAATGTGCTTTTCAAAGTTAAGTTTAGTGGCTCTCTCAAAAAAAAAAGTGTACATGTACATTCTCAATTTTCATCCGAACTTAATTATTTTGTGGATTCAATGTCTGTTTCCAGCAAAACACAACTTCCTAGTAGTGAGGGAGAAAAGTCTTATAAAATAGGCTTCGTGGAGCTCAAGTAACTCTTAAAAACAATATCTTGATGAGTTAAGTGTAAATGAGCCAAAACATATGGATTAAATGTCCCTTTAAATACACATGGCTTTAAAAATTAAGGGAAAAAAGATTTTGGTGAAATGTGTTTCAGATTTGGTTGAAAGAAAACATTTGAAAGAAATAGTTTGAAGGACTGGACTAACCCAAAACATACCTGAGTTCCTCCAACCTACACAGCACAACCAACTCTAAAGCATATGGATTTTATGCTATAATTCCCTGACCACGCCCACCCTAAGTTCTGAGTTCTAAGTTTTTCTCCCTATGTTGGAAGTCATTAAATAATGTCATGGTGTCATTACTGTTTTGAAGACAGCATATTCTAGGACTGTGATCAGTTTCAGTCAAAGAGAGGGAATGGCTTATTGATCATAATGCTACAAAATTGACAATTTTCATTTCAAATCTATAGCATTTAATTCATACTGCCACCCACTGGACAATCACATAGACATGCATCAAATAGACAATGGGTCTAGACAGAAAATTTAATAGTAAGATACCATGCTGTGCATCTCTACTAAATGGAAGCCAAGTAACAGACAGAAGGTCAATAGAAGACCACAGAATAGTCTAAATAAAGTCAAGGCATTTTGCCCTGTTAAGAGCCATTCAAAATTCATGTGTACCATGTAAGAGCAAATAAAAGTGGACAATTCAGAAGTGAGTTCAGGATCGATTCTAGGACCAGAGTCACCCAATCCTTAAGTGTGTTTTCAGGTTTACCACCTTACACACATTGAAAACGTGTAGCTTTAATCTCTGCTGACTATTGAATTTACACTTTTCATACCTACTTTATTAATCTTTTCAGAATTTTATACCATGCATTTTGATTATGTTCTATCCTGTCCTGTTTTCTCCCTCTTTCCAGACCCACCCCATCTCCCCACCCCCTCCCAACTTTGTGTCTCTCTTTTTTTTGTTTAATAAGTTATCAATTCCAATTTGTGCTCTTATATACTCATGGGTGTGGGACCATCTAATAGAGTGTGATCGACCTCCCAGGGACCACACCCTTAAAGAATGATTCTCCTTCCCTCGGGCTCCACCAATTAGTCACACTCCTCAGTTAGAGGTGGGAGCTCATGAGCACCCACCTCCACCCCACCCCTCATACTGGAATGCTGATTGGCTTGATCTTCTTCAAATCTTGTACAGGTAACCACAGCTGAATTCATGATATCATCGGTCCTGTTATATCCAGAAGACACTGCTCCACTCTGGATTTTCCCAACCTTGCAATCGTCCTCTTCCATGATGGTCCCTAAGTCTTGGAGGTAGGAGTGATGTAGATATCCCAGCTGTGGCTGAGCACTTCACAGATGCTTATTCTCTGCACCGTGATCAGTTGTGAGCTCTGAGTTAACAGCTGTCCACTGAGAAGAGAAACTATTGTTTTTTTGTTTTTCAAGACAAGGTTTCTCTGTGTAGCCTCAGAGTCTGTCCGGGAGCTTGATTTGTAGACCAGACTGGCCTCAAACTCACAGAGATCTGCCTGCCTCTGCCTCTCGAGTGCTGGGATTAAAGGCGTGCACCACCACTGCTCAACTTTTAACATGAAGCCAATACCCAAATCTCTGGAAATCGGCTAGATTATTGTTAGCTTTGCGTATATATAAAATTGCAAATATTGTTGTACCTTTTTTTTTATTTTTTTTTTTAGATTTTTATGTTTTATTTTACGTGCATGAGTGTTTTGCCTGTGTGTGTGTAGGCAAACAGCATGTTGTAGGCCTAGTGCCCATGGAATTCAGCAGAAGTAATCAGATACCCTGGAACTGGATTTGTTTTTGTAAGCCATCATGTAGATGTTGAAAACCAAACCCAGGTCCTCTGTAAGAACAGCAAGTGCCCTTAACCACTGAGTCATTTTCTCAGCCCTGCTTTACCTTTTTAATATTTTTTCACTTGAACCCATTATTCCTTTAATGCACATTCTCATCTAAGCAAATTAGTAAATAGATAAGTCCTGTTTACACTTACCAAATGAAATCTACCCAATCACCATCCCTGAAAACTCTAAGGGAAAAATAAAGCAGAAATGATAAATGGTTTTTTTTTTTAAATTACTTGAGAATCATGGTGACTTGAGTCAGTGGGGAGTATCGAAGTAAATATTCAAATCTTCATGCATTGTTAGGGGTCTGAAAGAAAAATCAAGAGCCTGACACTGGTGTGGTGGATGAAAAATAGGATCGTGGACTCAACCAAAAATGAGTGCGTCTCACAGGTGACTAAAACAGACTGCCAGGTCAAATGAAGAGTGGGAGGATGGATTTGTCTCCAAGAGGGTCGTTCGGGCCTGCCTCCCCTGTGCTGATTTCCTTTGGAAGGCGTGGTAGAACTGCAGCTTTCTGCACTGAGTTGAGGATTTACTTGAAATACACTTAGACATACTGCTCCTACACTGGGGAACTGATGCACGTTCCTAAGATTCCTGTAGTTCTCTCTTTAGGGAGCAAACACTCCGTTGCTAAATCCCATAATGTACCACCTTGCCAATACTGCTAAACCCCAGATCAGTTATCTCGTCTGTGGCCTGAGCTCTGTCAGGGGAGAAGTTTTAAAGTTAAGAGTTGTCCAGACTCTGACAAGGTCAAAATTTGCTGTCCCAGCAATTCTCTTGTCCAAGATAAAATAATTCCTTTATATTTTATGCCTGTCTGTTGTCTCCAGACATGGAAGCTATTATTATTCCTTCTGTGGTAGATTTTTTTTTTGAGAGTGTAGACTGCCTTGTTTTTCCACAGACAAAGTATTTTTCAAAAAAATGTGTGTGTACATGTCTGCCAAGTGAAAAAAAATATAAATATCAATAAGTATCAGTGTAAATAGACTTCACTCCGAGAAATAGCACTTCCCCCTGTGTGCTCAGTTTCTCCTGAAATCTAATAAATAATGACCAATACCATCCAGCTGTTATATTTCAAACTTGTTCGTGGCGAATGCTGCTGCAGCAGCAGCTCCCTCCCACAGAGGAGTGAAGCTTCCAGTTTACCTCGTTTGCAATATTTGTCGCTGCTGATGTCTTCCCACAGAGTTGGTTGAATGTGGGGGGAAAGATCCCTCTTTCCTTCTAGAAGAATCTTGAGTGTCGGCTGCTGTGTGGTTAGCCGGGAGGTTGTGGTAAATGTTAAGAACCACCACCTCATAATCATATGCTTGAAGCTTTAAATCTTGACTGTCAAGAATTCAAAGCTGGAAAATTGTGGATCACATTGGAGAAGCAGAAATACTTTTCTTCAGGCTAATAATAAAATCAGGGAAACATAGAAAAGTCCTCTGCATTTCACCCAATGGACTCTTAGAAGAACATAGTCTCACATTATCCCGTTTAAAGACATTGGCACATGTGCCCTAGGGTCATAGTCAGAAGATCTCTCTGACTCCTCCTCCTGGGTCAACAAGCTGCTAACGTGTCACTTAAGCTCTCGAAACTTGATTGACTTTTCAAATTTAAAAATAAAAATTAAATGAGGAACTAGAAAGATAGATAAGCTGTTAAGAGCACTTGTTCTCCCTGAGGACCTGATGTTCAGTTCCCAGCACCCACATTTGATGACTCACAACACCTGGTAACTCCAGCTCCAGGGAATCTGATGTCCTCTTCTGTCCTCTGTGGGCACCCACACACATGTGTGCACATATCCATTCACAGACACACACATATACATAAATAAAAATAAAATATTTTTAAATGAAATAATATTACTGGTAGAGTAATGGGTATCATATATAAAATATTTTGCATGCAATCAATAATTATTTTCCAAGCATTTTGTTCTCAAAATACCTAAACCATAACATCCAATTGGAGTGCAAATTCTTTGAGACTAAAGACCAATTGTTTTCCTCTTCCCATTTTGGTCTCACCCACCTCTAGTGGGACATATATTCTCATACACACAAAACTAAATCAGTGCTTATCACAAATCACATTCACAATATATTTCATTAAACTAAAACACAGTATTGAACTGATGGACTTCACAGTTATATCAGAACCTTACATACATCCTAAGCAAGGTAGAGGTTCTGGAAGATAAGTCATTCCTAACTGTGCGTTTCAACAGACTATCAGATTTGGATATCTGAAAGACAGCTTCTCTGCATGTAATTGTCGTTGTCCATTTGCTTGTGGGCTTTATGGGCAAGAGGACGGGGAGTTTCTCAATGATCTCAGAACACAAGTCAATAGTGCAGAAGTCAAAGATTAGTCATGCATAAACAAACACAGAGTAAAGGATAAAGATGTCACATTGTGGACAAAGTGAGTGATCAGAAGTATTCTATGACCTAATACAAATACAATTTTACATGTGCTACTTGAAATAATTATTAAGAACAAAATTAGGCCAGGTGGTGGTGGTGCACGCCTTTAATCCCAGCACTGGGGAGGCAGAGCTAGGCAGATCTCTGTGAGTTCGAGGCCAGCCTGCTCTACAGAGTGAGATCCAGAAAAGGCACCAAAACTACACAGAGAAACACTATCTTGAAAAAAAAAAAAAAAAGAGCAAACTTAGATGGGGAATATATATCACATGCATTACCTGTACCAGGTACCATATCAAGAACTGTTTGAAATTTTAATTGGAGATGGACTAATGTATTTTCAGAAAAGTAACAGAGTAAATGAGTTAATATTGTTATCAATGCTTATTTCACATGAGACTCTGCTCCACTACTCCGTATTTATTAACATATTTAGCACTAATCACAACTTTATAAAACAAATGTCTCCCGTTTTCTAAGTTAGGAAGCTGAGTCACACAGAGATTAAGTTACACATGTTGTCAGGAGTAGAGAGGAAAAGGACAACGACATAGAGAGAGGTGAGACCCTCTCAATTTAGTAAAGTCAGAAATCATCAGTGTGAGCGGGTTCTGTAATTCTCCCCATGATGAGGAAAGTAGGATCAGAACGTTTGATGTGATGCTTGGCCTAACACAACACTGCTAGACGGCGGTAAAACTAAAACCAGAACCAAATTTCCTGTCTGTTTCTATAACTGCACATAAGCCCTGGAAACAGTTGTCGCAAGCCACAAACATAAAGGCACAGATGTGGGCGGGGGGCATGTTATACACCTCTTCTTCCCATCATGATCCTATATATTCAGAGTCAGCATCATCACCGTCTTTTCACATAATGATAGTGTTCCATAATAGCTCAAAGCAAGGCTGTCCTAATCTCGCAAGGGACATTTGACCCTCGCTACCCTAGTCACACTGGGGTGCACAGTACATGCGAATGAGTTCATGATAAAAAGTCATGTCCAACCCCAAACATCAATTGAACATCCCTCCACGCTGAGAAGGACAAGAGGTGCTGTGGGCATTGCAGACATGTGCAGGACAGATTCCTCTTTGCCATGCAGTGGGGGAAGGAGATGTATTCGCAAATAACCGTGCTCTAGTCAAAACACAGTAAGTGGTCCAGGGAGTGGGGAGGAAATTAACAGAACTCAGATGGAGGACATTAGAAAAGGCTTTGGGGAGAAAAATTAATAAAGCTCAATTTCATCCCATATGAAAAAAATGAGGCTAAATCATTTAATTACAGATCCTCTTAACTGAATTTTCCAGATTCAGCATATCCTTGATTCTAAGTGATAGTGGGAAGCGGGTATTTATAGCTTCCCTTCTGAATTTAGCAGGCTATAAAGAAGCAAATAAGCAAATATTATTTTTTGCCCCAAAATTGAGGACAAGGATTACAGATTAGCCAACATTTAGGATAAATGACCTCTGTGTGATTAATTTATACAACAAGCAGTAAAATTTATTCCAATAATATAGAGAGACATTGTGATCTGGTAAGAAGGTATAATTTACCTGTATGTATCATACTTAAATAGATTTATTTGCATATTAGAATTATTAGCATTTCATTACTACAACTAGAAAAAATAGAATAAAATTCACTCCTAGGGTATCTAAAAAGCACACACAACATTGTAACTTCAATTTTCAAGTGTGCAAGAATTTCCTGTAGAGCAGATCCAAGCACTCAGTCTCAGAACAGAGGGAAATCTACATGGTCATCTGGTGTAATTAGTCCATCAGTGAACCAATCCCTTCTACAACACCCCCACCAAGTGGTCATCCATTTTATTCTTGGTTGTCTAGAGGTACAGAATATTCTCCACGGACAGAAAATTTCAGCTTTGAATTTTTCCACCTTAAACAGAATTAGGAGGACAACAGTAGAAATAAGAGGTAGATGACAAAAAAAAATGGTTTTTTTTTCAGAAGCCCCCCCACCTTGTGTTCCTAGTGCGCTGAGTCAGCCTCCGTCCTTCAGAGTCATCTACTCGCTCGTTGTCTTTGCCATGAAAATTTGATAGTTCTGATGACACCTGTGCTCCCCACCTTCTCTCAAACCACTCCCTGATCTTATCTTTTCTAAGCTTCCTTGTCCCAGATTTCTTAGCCGTAACTTACATAACTTTGTTTTCACCCTGGAGGCCCTCTTCAGAACAGCCACTAATATAGACAGACAGACAGATAGATAGATAGATAGATAGATAGATAGATAGATAGATAGATAGATAGATAGATAGATAGAGATATGAATATAGATATATCTGTTATTTGGTGGTGAGCAACACCATGTTCAGTGAGTCCAGAGAACCCTGCAGAAATCAGCCAGTTTTCTCCTTGTAATATTGGCCTTCTACTATATGTTTGCAATATATATGCTGAAGAAATTTAACAAAGTTAAATTTCATAAGGATGGTGTAGTATCTAAAGAATGAAGACAGACAGACAGACAGACAGACAGACACACACACACACACACACACACACACACACACACGCAGGCACACACCAAGGAGAAGAATAAAACAACCTTTCTTCATGGGCTTTCCACGAAGAAAGCTCAACTGTTTGAGTCTTAATATCACCAGAGTGCTCTACTTAACCTGATAACCAGCACAGGACTCTGGAGTTAAATGACATCTGAACTTCTTTTTCTAATCTTGAGAGGGAAGAGATAACCAGGGCTAGACATAGGAAAAAAAAAAAGCTGAAGTACAGAGGAAGGACACGAAAGCTAATGGGAGATTCTAGAAACTAGAAGAATGAGCTGGGATGCAGTCATCATATGATGCCTGCAGTCCAAGAAGCAGGAAGCAGATTCAAAGGTGGTTTCTAACAGAAGAACATGGATTGCATAAACACTGAAAAACTCCAATGTCTAAAGGCCAGATAGATAGTGTGAATGTATAAAATAGACAGGTGCACTACAAAGGAACTCCATGAAATGTGAAAATACTTTAGCCATAATACCTATATCAGACCAACAAAGCAAACTGTCCATTGCTTTCATCTCTTCATATCATAAAATCTAGTTCCCAGGGTCTGCTCAAGGATGCCACTCCATTTCCACAGTCTAGAACATTCATGTAGCAGAGGCAGGAATTCCATCAGAGAGGAATGCTCTTCTGCCATTAGGGAGTTCTCCTGTTTATTTGTGTGAACAGCAACATTGGGGTGGGGGTTGGAGGTGTCCTGGGCTATCAAGGTTACAGGATTTAATTTCTTAGGCAGATTCATCACTTCCTTCGTCTGTCTGCAGACTGTGTTAAAGTCTGTCTCTTGTTCACCAGCACTCTATCTCATTGACATCTGGTAACTTGTTTAGTGCCCTTGATGAGTGCTATGAACAAATCCAATTCACTGCAAGACACAAAACTATGCACTCTTCCTCCCTCAGAAGATGGCACAGGCTATCGGGAGGGAGTTTCATTCACTTACTAGAATAAGCGGACTCTACAAAGCACTTTAAGAACTCAAGCCTTTAAGCCAACTTCCTTGAACTACAGTTGGGTTTGTTGACTACTTGCTCTACTCCAAGCTCCATTTTGGGCAGTTAGTGAACTTTAGCTCACGGGTACTCTCAAAAGCAGTGCCAAGGTAAGGTATTTTTATAATACCACATAATAAAGAACACCAGCAATAGAAAGGCTAAGGATAGCCTCAGGATTTGTTTTTTTGTTGTTTTGCTTTGTTTTTAACTTTTATTCTTCTCTCACACATTACAGTCCGAAGCTCCCCCTCCACTCCTCCCATTTTTTCCTCATCCCCAGGTCAACTCTTCCTCTGCCCCCACCCCATACCCCCCACCAAAAAAGCAGGCTTCCCAAGGATATCCATCGAACATGGCCTAACAAGATACAATATGACTATAGCCTCAGGATTTGTAATTCAAGGCACCAGCCTTAGAGCCCACTAAAGAATCTTGCTTGGGGGTACTGTGTATAAATACTACATATATAGAGATATGCATGGGACTATGTATAAAATTCATAGATTCTATACTGATGGTGAAATAGACTTTTGTTGCAAAGACTGAATATTCTAGTTTAGTATCCCTTTAACATTTTCAAAGAAGCTGTTTGGGGGTGGGGAAGTTTTGTGTGAGAGGAATAGATAAGAAGAGTGAGCCCAGAAATTCGTTGGCCTGAAAAGTCTAAGAAGCATAATGCTGATTGTGAATATGGTTGGTCAGATATGATGAATGCCTATAATCTCAAAGAATATAACGATGACTTCTTGTAAGGCCAGCATGTTGGAGGATAAGACAGACAGGTCACAAGTACAAAGCCAGTTGGCATACAAGAGATCTTATCTCAAAAAGAAAAACAGAAGAATGTTGATTGTTTTAGATGCAATGGATCTTCTGTCTACATAAGGCAAGAGACCTTCTCTGTTGGCCAGACAGCGAGCTAAGGTTCACATCCAGTTATTTCTCATGCTAAAGCCAACCCCGATCTTCACTTCTCCATAAGGACAATAAATCCACACGGAGTCCTAAATTGACTTGATTGCTCTGTGTCCCTCTTTTCAGCCCAGAGTTTATTTATTCTAAAAAGATACTCCACTGAGAACATTTGAAACTTTCCTTGTGGTGATTTTTGAGAGCCGACAGACTGGATCATATCTAACTTTCAGGAAGTACAGAAGTCAGGCTTTGGGCCAGCCAAACTACCTGATTTCTGAGGGGAAAAAAATCAATTCTAAGATGGGCCAAGCGCAAAGGGTCAAAGGTGAATCCTTATGCATAGAAATTTTACAATTTAATACAGTCTTTAAAAAACAATACCAAAGTGTGTGTCATGAACATTCAAACGAATAATGATCACATTCCTTTGGGGTAACTGTGGAGCTTCAAAGGAGAACTGTTCCTTAATATGGGACAAAACGACCCGAGCGAAGAGAGGTGTGAGATGCATGCTTGGTAGAGAAAGGGCAGTGGAGCCAAACCCACTCCCTACGTATGACAGACATGTCTGAAACATTGACAGAAAACTGAACCTAGGAGTGGACACAATCTAACAGAGCCTACACCCACATCTAGTAAACAGTAAAACTGCTACCTCTGCCTTCAAGCCCAGAAGAATCTAATTCCACATGCTCCCTTGGCTTCTTAGACATTTTTGCCCTTGTTCAGTTCTAAGAGAACAGATTAGAAATGTTTCTTAATACTAATCTCCACGCAAATTGTTTTTTTTTACCTCAGATTTGTCCAGAGTGAGCTACAGCACTACCCAAAAATGCAACATCTTGTGCCAGATTTCATACTACGTATATAGACTTGAAGCTCATGAACATAAAGGACCCATACATAAGGGTAGATCTTACAGCTCTTCAGTTACCCTCTGGGAATTTGCTATGCAGCTGTAATCAGCCTCCTCAGAGTACATCCATATTTTAGGTTTGCAACTTTGACACAAACACTTGCTCTTAGATGAATTTTTAATTTCACATTTTACTGTGTCTAAAAGTAGTAAATGACCATTGTGGGAAACTTTTAAAATATAAAAGGAAATAAAGAGATACAACCAGCATCCATGAACAATCATTATTAAAATTCCTCTATCTGTGCACATGTGTTTTATATACTCGGGATCACAGTGTTAACATATTTCACGAACTGTTTTAGTCACTTTTACTGCATAAATTTATTTCCATAGTATTCATTCCCTATAATAAACATTTGATTTTTCCTAATACTTTTGCTGTTATAAGCAATGTCCTAGTGAACATCTTTGAGATAAAATTTATTCATTATTTTTAGGATAAAGCTCTACAATTATGATTATTGTTTCTAAGTATGCAGACGTTCTTTGTCCCCCTGGTAAATATTTCCAACTTGTTTTTCTAAAAAGATATTCTCAGTATATACTCAGCCAATGGTCACATGAGTCTTTGAAAAATTAGCACAGTACCCCAGGTATACTGAATCCTCACTGATAAATTCAGGACATCTTACAGTCTGACTCACTCCAGCCCCTCAGTGTTTCACCTTCCTCTTCATGCATGATTTTGCTTCTTTCAACACGTTTTCCCTGATAGCCATTTCATTTTCCACCTTCTTTTACTTTTTCTGTCAAAAGGATAATAGTATTATAAATAGTATTATAAAACCACACACACTACAATATCAGAACCTTTCCCAGAGGAAAGATATACATATAGTAAATAGCCTGGAAAAGCCACATTGTAACCCATGGGAGTAGGGCACAGTGGGATATAGAATTCCAACAGAAAAGGTGCTTGAGACAAAATGTCCAAAGTATCTTGAATCACACCAAATAGTCAATGTATATTTTTAAAGGAAAGCCAGCCTGCTTCTGTGGTAAGAGACAAGTTCCGTTAGAGGAGATTTCAATGTGCAGTGTTCCATATTCACAGGCTTATCTAGTGACTAATGGCCATGCTGAAAGTCTCCACAGAAAAGACTCTTTGGGGCCAGTCTTCAGAGAGAGCAGAAAGCTACATCTAGGAAATGACTGGCATACATTTTAACCTGGGGATTTAGATCTAGAACTCTGTGGAAATCAAGCAAAAGGCCACGTCTGCCAACTTGGCCCTTTGGGAAAGGGTAGAAAACCCTACTTACCTAAGGAAGTGTTTATACAAGACGCTTGGCAGCTTAAACGGTTGTCAGACTGCTTACTAATGAACAGATGTGTGCAACCTAGCTTTAAGAAAAAGAGGGAACTATGTGTCCACAGTGAGTAGCTGCTGTGGTATGATAAAGAGATCCTCCTCTGAGCTTTGTCTCACAAACAAAGTAGTACTTTCTGCAAATTTTCATTGGCAACTTCCTCATAACAAAGTGTTTACTGTAGAGAGAGAGAGGAAAGTTGGTTCCCAAACTGTCTTTAAAGGATCAAAAGTATACGCATGTATGCACGTGTATACACACGTATAAAAATAAATCCAGAAAATAACACATTGGAATTGAGTCAGTTTTTCATTCATGTCTTTTAATACTAACCATTTATTGAAGAAGTGCAAGAAAAGAAGTGAAGGGGTTCACTCTCTGAACTGTCACTGTATCGGCATTTTACCCCCCTCCCCACATCTGGCAGGTAGGACCATGAGGAAAGGGAATCCTCTACACCATTCAGATGACAGGTGCTCGTTGGGCCCTACGTGTTTGGTTTTGTTTAGTGGATTCTGTTGTCCTTGTGAAAAAATACATGATTTGTTTTCCCCAGGGGCTTTTTAGAATTCTCAGGAGATAAGACAACATCCCCTGAAGTACTGGAAATGACTAAGGCCTGACAGCCACTTAGAGTGTTATCATGTTCTGAGAGGGCCCACTGCTGGTTTTGGGGGCGCTATCTGTACAGTAGCCGGCACTTAGTCGCTCGATGTTATTTGAAGAGATTTAAGAGCCACTACAGCTGCCGCGTCTCTGGCTTCTATTTTCATTGGGATGAACTTAACATGGGCCTGAGTCTCTTCAAGAGAGAGACTCTCAGGAAGCATTTATGGTCCGTCTACTGACAGCAGCAGAAGAGGAAGATAACTCAACAGTCCAACCCTCTGAGGACGAAGAACTTCTTCAGAAAGTCAACCTACACAGAAGAGTTGGAGGAATTTCCCAAGTGGTAAGAGTGGGTTCATGCATGGCATCCTGTGTTTGGAAACTACAGGAGGAAACTAAGCTGCGGAGAACCTAAGTGGCATGACTGTGACATTTCCTGGTTTCATTTACAATGACATTTCTAGGCTCAGTGCCTTCTGGTGGCGTATGTGTTCAAGGTTTTATTGCCTTATTTGTTTTGTTCTCCCATCAGATGGCACAGTTACTGCTAAGTGGTCTTATTCCTGTTACGGTAGTAGATCCATGTGGAGTCCTGTTGAACAAACAGGGGGTCACAGGAAATTTTGATTAAGGTCAAGATCATACAAAAACACTCCGACACAATCCACCCAAGGGCACACTCGTCAATATTGGAAATAGGGTTTAATCTATCAGCTTAAGGTAAAAGGCAAAAGTGATTTTTCTCAGGTGATAAGGAAGCTATTTCAGGATGACAGAAAGTGGCTTTCTTACAGAGAATGTAAAAACCACCTCCTCAACAGATTAATGTTTACCCACAGGAAAAAAAATTTAAAAATCAGACAAGAAAATGTACGGGTTTGTAATTAATTGTTTAGATTTTTAAATTTTATTTTCCATGTACGAATGCTTTGCCTGCATGGATATCTCTGTACCTCACGTGTGTCTGGTGTCTGAAGATGTCAGAAGATGCCATCGGATCCCCTGGAACTTTAATAGCAGATGGCTGTGAGTCACCATGTGGGTGCTGGTAACCAAACTCAGGTCCCATACAAGAGCAACAAATGCTCTTAACCACTGACCCATCCCCCCATTCCCCAGATGAGAAATCTCGAGCTAGGAAAATAGAATTGTAGCACTGCTCTGTCAAAGTCACAGATTCTAAAGTAGTAAATCTGAAAGAATTAAAGAACTCTTTGGAGAAGCAAGAGTTGTAGGACTCATCATAGGGAATCCATGTGTGTAAATTTCCCATGAATACCCTGACTAGTAACTACCATACTTTTTTAACAAAGCTTTAAAATGCAGCACATGATCTCAAAGGCTCACTTTGGGTAAAGCACATACACAGTTGCACATGCCCTGCTTTAATATTTGTGATTTCTATAACTTATTCATAACCCCCAAAGATCCACATATATAATTGGTATGCCAGTTTTAACTATGGACTGGAGGTGAACCTCTAAATGAATCCTAAACAGCTAATCCTAAGCCTGTATCTCAACAAGATACAGTCTTCCTTACATTGCTGCACACACAAGTGTAGAACCTTTTTAAGCATAAAATAACTTCATAAGTCAAGTTAATAATGATGAAGTGTAAAGGCAATAAAGGAATTTAGGAAATGGTGTGTGATTTTAACTTTCCCTCATAAACACAAAAAAAAATTGATAGAAATAACTTTTTGAACCTGTATCCTAGAAAATTAATGAAACAGAAATGTGATTGTGTAGATTATCACTGTGTCCAGGTACCTGTAGACTGATGGGGATCCATAGTCTGTGCTCAGTAAGTATGGAATCCTTCCTCTCAGTGGATGGACTTTTTCCAGTTTGACTGCACATTCAACTTAGACTCTCCTATATATGCATACTGTTTAGTCTTATTGGCCACTTATTTGGATCAAAGCTACTCTTCTGGAGGCATTTTAAGGGTATTTTCAAGGAGGATCCACTGGGGTGGGGACTGTCCCCAGAGTGAGCATAACTCTTGCAGCAACCACATATAAAGGGGTTCTAGGAAAAAGCAGTGCTGCTTGCTTGCCTGCTTGCACTCGGAGCTGGCCGCTGTGTCTTGCCTGTTTTCTGTAGACCCTGCTCCATCAGAACTGAGCCTCTGCTGACTTCCAACTTGGACTGAAGACCATCAGTTCTCCAGGAATCCACCAGGCCTGCAGTACCAAATTAGGGCTCCTGAGGCATCCAGGCCTGTGGACTATGCAGCTGATGGGTTCTCAGCCTCTTCAGCATCCAGACAGCCATTGTTGTACCATGTACTTGTCCCTGTGAGCCAATCTATTAACTCTTCTGTGGTATATATTCATTATAGTGGTCCCATTTGTCTAGAGAGTCCCAATGAATACATACAATCTCTCAAACTCTATGGAATCACATAGAATACAGAGCTAGATTTCTCCATGACCAACATTTGTTTTCATTTTCACACTGAAGTTAAACTGTGAAAAATAACTTCAAGCAATTCCTTTTATACACTACTACCCTAAAAAAATGTACAGGGAGTCTAGGAACACAAAACTCGGATTTCTGTGCATTTTACAGATGATAATTGATTAGTCAATTTCCTTAAGATTGATTTTAAAACTCAAAGGTTTTATGAAAATACAAAGATTCAGACTGTTGAAATTGTTCACTTAGAACACTTCACATTTCTCATTATTTGGTATAATGAGAAAAAAATACAAGTGCTACTAGTAGTGGAAATGAGAAACCACCCCAAGAACCTACTCGGTTGTGTACATCACTTAAGCCAGTTAACTCAAGACTTCCTCAGACATAAGCTTGTGATAGTCACACCAAATTAAATTAATCTCATGTGTGGGATTTAGCTTATAAATAGGAAGACCATATAATTTCTCACTGCAGCTGGTCAGTTTTATGTCAAGTTGACATAAGCTAGAGTCATTTTGGAAGAGGGGACCTCACTTGAGAAAATATCCCAACTAGAATGGTCTGTGGGCAAGCCTATATTTTAATTAGGCTTTCTTTCTTTCTTTCTTAATTAATGACTGATGTGGAAGGGCCCAGGCCATTGTGAGTGGCACCACCCCGGGAAGGTGGTCCTAAGACATATAAGAAAGCAGGATGAGCAAGCCTTGAGAATCAAGACAGCTCTTCTCCGTGGCCTCCACATCAATTTCTGCCTCCAAATGACTACCCTGCTTCAACTCCCACTCTGACCTCCCTCAGTGATGGAGTGTGATCTGAGACTAATAAGCTGGAGTAAAGCCTTTCCTCCACAAGCTGATGTTGGTCTTGGTGTTTTACCACAGCAATAGAAACCCTAACTAAGACATAATCCCAGTAAGACGCCAAGAGTCAAAGAAGTCAACAATTCAGACTGTCCAGAAACCAAGACAGAGAGTTTCTTTAGATTTCAGAATGCTGTAACAAGTTCCAACCAATATGGAAGTGACTGCCACACTCTGCGAATCACCTTGGACTTTAATTTTGATACTTGGTGCATTACACAGTGACTGCTTGTTTAAACGTCTAACTTCTCATCTGGAACGCAAATGCCTGAGTAAGAGTGGGCTGTTGGTTTCACTGGTAATAGATGAGGAAATGCTGAGTAATGGAGGCTAGATGTGATTGACATGATTGCCACAATACAGGATAATTAATAAGGCCGACATTTTCCAGCAACCCATCGGACACCCAATGCTTATTATTTCTGTAATGACTGATCGTTGCAGATGGCAGGGCTGGACTATCTGTAACTACTAAACAGTGTCCTGAAGGTATTCTTGGGTGGCATCAAGTTTTGCCAGGGGGAGCGAAGCTTGGTATCACCACTGTGTTAGAATTGAACTGGCTGAATGAGAAGAAACGGCATTCAAACAAGGACCCCCTTATTTAAAAGAAGACACAGAATTTATAGATAGGTCCAAAGACTCAAGCATTTGATGCAACCACAAGAATTACTTCATCGAACATAAGAGGCAGACCCATTCTTAATAGACATTAGTAAAGGGTTGTTCAGTTGGTCGTTTATTCAAGCCCTATGCTGAAGGGCAAAGATGGATATCACTGAACAGATAAATTCATTCCCTAAAAGCATCATTCACTCACCAAGGAAGAGTGAAAGGTGAGCAAGAGCAGCTGAGGTCAGATATCAAATTCTACCACAGGATATAGCTTAGCGTGGGCTTCTCCCCCCTCCTCTGTGTGTGTGTGGGGGGGGGGCAGTTGCAAGTGCACTTGTGTATGTGTGGAGTCCAGAGGATGATATAGATGTCATTGCTCGTCACTTGCTATCCACCTTCTTCTTTGAGACAGGCTCTGTCACTGACCTGAGGGGTCAGTAGACTAAGCTAGCTTGCCTGTAAACCTCTGGGATCCACCTGTCTCCATGTCCCCAGTGCTAGAATTGTTAAGTGTACATCTCCACATGTGGCTTTTTTATGTGGGTGCTGGTGATCAAACTCAGGTCCTCAGTTTGCACTGGCCCATAGTACAAACTGGATTAGGAGTTTGGAAAAAGTTGAAGTAGATAGGAAAGAAACTAAGACCCATCATTTATTAACAACTGATAGTATGCCAGGAATATTACTTCACTTAAAATTTAGTCCTATTAGAAAGGGGCATCATCGAGGGAGAAGAGGTGTGTGAGTGGGTTAACCAAAACCAAAGATGCATTTAAAACTTTATGGAAACTAACTACTTTGCAAGCTAATTAAAACACAGAGTTTCAAGAAGAAAAAAAAAGGGGGGCTTAGAATTCAGGTACCCTGAGTGAGTGGTCAATGTTTCCCAAAAAGACATTGGCTTATTAAATAAGCATCTCAGTGCCAGGATGTGGATAACTCATTACAAACTCACTGTTGGTTGAGGGTCTTAGAGTCCCCCCCCCCAAAAAAAATGCAGGAGATTGTCATTGCTTTTGGTTGCCCACCATAACTACATGGTAAGACGGTATTGCTGAAGACACAACACACTTTGGTTGCAGGACAGAGAAAAATAAAGTCGGAACAGACCTGAAACCTTGCTCCCTGGTGGCTAGCTCTCCCAGTGCCATAAAGTGTTACGAAGGTGGCTGAGGAGAAAAGTCATCAGCTGTCTTAACCAGTGGTAAACATGAATACTACAGTGTCGACCTGCTAGACAAGTTGTGCCTACTAGTGCAATAGTGGCACGAAGTTTATATGAAGGTAACCAGCCACTTTCTGATTGGATCTGAAGCCTGCTACATATGAAGGAATTCATGATTGTTATTGCAAATGCAGTTCAAAGCCTGTGGCTCTGGAGGTCATAGACCCTCCTGTTGTTTTGTTGAATGAACATGTTGTCACACTACCTTCTAAATAATTATATTTAAAATAATGCTGCTCTCCACGTTGGCCAGAGAAGCTTCCATCTGCAATGAGCAACAGTTAGTACAGAGACTCATAACTGGTCAAAATGCTGAGAACAAGGAAACATTGGGTGCTCAGCCCTAAATGGGATGCTTATATCAGCACACACACACACACACACACACACACACACACACACACACACACACACACCACAAACACACACATGGAAAGGAGAGGGGGTCATTGAACATTGCAAAAGAGGGGACAGGAAAAAACTAAGAGCTAGGAGAGAGGATGAGGATGGAGGGAAGTGTTATCAGACGTTATCTTCTGCACATGACTTAGATGTTGTTCTTAGGAACTCACTGTACTGAAATTTACATGAACAAGACTAGCCAACCACATCAAGCAACATTCCACCAGGCAACAAATTTAACTGGACACAGTGGGTTTAAAATAAAGTAAGAAAGGACACCACAGTCAAGCATCAGGCAGATCTCAGGGAATCTTGTGGAAGACAGGAAGGAAGAATTGTAGGACCCAGTGGTATTAAGGGCACCACAAGAAAACCCACAGAACCAACTAACCTAGGCTCATAGGGACTCACAGAGACTGAACCGACAACCAGGGAGCCTGCGTGGGACTGACCTAGGCCCTCTGCATATATGTGACAATTGTGTAACTTGGTCTTAGTGTGAGACTCCTGTCTCACTGTGTTGCCAGTTTTGGGGACCCATTCTTCCTACCGGACTGCCTCATCCAGCCTTAATAGAAGAGGAGGGGCCTAGTCTCACTGCGACTTGATATACCATGGCTGGCTGATATTCATGGGAGGCCTGCCTGTGTCTGAAGAGAAACAGTGGAGGAGGGGTGGAGGAGGTAGGAGGACAGAGGGGAAGGGGTGAGGAAGAAACTGCAAAGAGGGGAGGAAGGGGAAATTTGGGAAAGTAAAAACAAAATAAATAAACAACAACAATAAAAGAAAGGACTCGTTAGTGCAAGGGGTGTGTGTTGGGGTGTCCGGAGGGTATTTGAGGCGTAGTAAGGAAAGGATGTGACCAAAATACATTGTATACATGTATGAAATTGTGAAAGAATAAATAAAAGTTAAAAATAAAAGAAATTAGATATCATGTTCCCCATGCAGAAAACCAAGAAGTGAGGCAGTAAGAGAAGAAAATTCGCCTCGCTAGAACATTGCTGGGCTGGGCATCTGGATGTGGGTCTTTCCTGTAGATCGAAACAGACAGATCCATCCCACCATTCCTAACGGACACCGGTAGAGGGATGCTGCCGAGCTGGAAGTTTATTCAAGCTCTCTTCTGGGATGCAAAGACAAACATCATTGAATGAATAACTCAGCTCTGGCGTCCCAGAACTCCATTTGAAATCTCCCCCACAGAATCCGTGGTTCTATAACAGACAGGCAATAAAAAAGCCATACTCCATCCTATCTGGAGGTGATGCATCCTTAACTCCTGGCGTGGACTGTAAGATGAAGACAGAAGAACTCTGGAAACCTGTAGTTTATTATTTCTAACTTGCAGCAGGAAACAAGCAAAAGGTGATCTGGGAAAGTTAGTAGCCATGTAATTAGCAGAGTTAACATCATGCAGTTTCCATAAATAACACGCAGTTTACCTTTGTCATTAAGAGACACAGTCTCACCATAGCAGGCTGTGCTGTCTAAAAATAAAAGAAAGGGTGGTCCAAGGTTCTTTTGGGGGAGGAAATATTCTAAGAAATTGTGTCTTTAATTTTAAATGACCTTTAAAATTTTTTCTCAGGGTTCCCCTTGCAGCCTGGGGGCATATTGGTTGCATTGGTTGTACCATCAGCAGAATAAACTCCCACCTGAAAATCGGCCTATGGAGAGGACAGCTTGTTATTACCCAGAACACTGAATCTCCCTGCCAAGATTCCACCCCATAGGGTCTGAGCTATGGCAGAGGAAGATTAAAGAGGTAGATTATACAACTTATTCAGTCGCTTCTAAGGTTCTGGGAAATGGCTACAAACCACCCCTAAGCTAGACAGCTACATCTCCTAGACAGCTACATCTCCTTGCACATTCTTCTTCATCCCTAACTGCCTGGATCAAACTTACTTTATCCTTACCTACCTATTCTGGGAATGCATTGTTCAATGGTTCTGCTTTGGAATGCTTCTCAGTTGTTTTTTTTTTCCACTTTGTGGCTTTGCTATCTAATTGCAAGCATAACTTACTAAACAGAGTTGACATCTCGTCGCAGTGTCTGTCCAGGAGACTACAGACCTGCAATAAATGTTTAATCGTGATGACAGCAACAGACCCAATAGCAGTGTGAGCACAGTAAAACACGCCGTTTTCCCATTGCATGAACTCTGCAAAGCTGTGACCCCAGAACATTTCTGTGTGCACATACACACAAGTGCGCGCACTTGTTCCTAGATTTCTGTTACTATTCAAGGAGTTTTCCTTCGGCCCCACTGTATGTATACACACTGTATCACTCATTGCTGTGGTCTCTAGAAACATGGCATAAACTGAGTGAGTAGCAAATGTCAGGGGAAAGAGCAGGATCACAATCAGGGAAGCTAAAAGGCAGCAGAGAACTGTGGAAGGATGGATGACAGTTTTCAAAGCGAATATTTTCTAAGATAATTTCATTCTGACAATCTTTTTTGGTATGTATGTGCTTATATGTGTGTGTGTGGCCAAAAGTGTGTGGGTGTATGAATACATGTGGGGGCCAACAGTCAACCTCAGGGATGAATTCTCAGATGCTGCCCTCCCTTTTTAAGATTTATTTTCTTTTCATTTATGTGTGTGTGTGTCTATATGGGAGTATGTGCACATAAGTACAGAAGGTCGGAAGAGGGTGTTGAATCTTCTAGAGCTGGAGTTGAGAGCTCCCCAGTTTGGGTGCTAGAAACTGAATACGTGTCCTCTGCAAGAGCAGTACATACCCTAACCACTGAGCAATTGCTCCAGGCCCCACCTTGATGTTTAAGATAGGGTCTCTCATTGGCCTGGGACTTGCCAATTAGGCTAGATTATTTGGTCAGCAAGCCCCATAGATCTGCCTGTGTCCATTTCTCCAGTGCCTGGGTTACAAATGCCTACCACTACCTGCCCAGTTGTTCCCCACTCCCCATGAGTTCTGGTGGTTGAACTGAACTCAGTGCCTCATATTTTCATACCATGCATTTTACCTACCTCAGTAGCTCTCCAGTTCCTGGCACATTTCCTCATTGGAACTAATACCCTGATCACTCTGCTCCTCTCTGTCCACGTTAGTCCATGTCAGAGGTATGGAAAGGAAGCTAAACTCCTCAGTCTTGAGATACTTCTTAGAAGGGCTTAGAGTGCAAACCAATCACTCTACGAAGAGACACATGACTGAAAACTAATCTTGAAAGAAAATATTGTGTAAGATAGAAACATACAATAGCTTTGTGAGTAAACACGGCACACTAAAGTGAGCACGGCTCAGCTGAGGTGACAGCCGCTGGGCTGGTGCCTGCCGTACTGATGGTTACACATGTCAGGGGATTAACAGCTGTGCCATCAGATATGATGCCGACTCCGAATCTCTCTAGCTAGAAGAAGTCTCTGATTGTCTCAGTCTCTCAGACCAGTCTAGATTTCAGTATGATAGTTTCGCTAGTTCTCTTACTCCATCCATAGAGCCTTTTTTCTTTTTTTTTTTTTTTTTTTTTTTTTTTTTTTTTTGGTTTTTCGAGACAGGGTTTCTCTGTGTAGCTTTGCGCCTTTCCTGGGACTCACTTGGTAGTCCAGGCTGGCCTCGAACTCACAGAGATCCGCCTGGCTCTGCCTCCCGAGTGCTGGGATTAAAGGCGTGCGCCACCACCGCCCGGCATAGAGCCTTTTTTCAAGTCACACTCCATGCTAACCCCAACCTGCTCTGGTTCTGCACTCTCCTGCTTTGTGATTCTGGGCAAAAGCATGCTGTCCCTCAAGCCACTTAATGCCTTGTGTTGCTGTAACTGGGTCCTCATGTTTCCTTGGCTTTTTCTGTTCTTCTTCCCAATCTGCACCACACCTGACCATGTATGTACTCAGCTCACTCCCCCACGATACACACACACACACACACACACACACACACACACACACACACACTGCCAAAGTGCTAGTGCACCCAACTTCCTGTTGCTTAGGTACTTGCCTCCTCCCCCATTAACGCAAGTCCCTACTGTGCTGAGCAGCACTACCTTGTAATCCTTTTCTCAGAGACAACATTCTCTGAACCCGGACCTTCTTCACTTTAGGACAAGGGTGAAGTTTTAGATGCCAGCCTTTCACACGTGGCCAAGACCTGCTGCCTCCTAACTAGATGTGAGGCCATTGACCTCTTCCAATGAAAACACAGACCTTACTTGACTCTATCGTCCACGTCCAGCTCCCAAAAACAATTGCTATGGCTAAAGTACTGAGACGAGGTACTGAATACTAAGTCATCTACATTACCCACTTCAAAGCTCGGGAATTATCCCTGAGAGGGATCAGAGAGAATATAAAACTCAGAGGAGGGAGTGGGGTGATGTGGATCACATAACTGTTGTGTTTACTTGCCCAAAACATGGGACGGAACGAAAGGCATGAGGTTTTGCCCCTCCCTGAGGACTTATCGGAAGATATTGGTAACTGAGAGAGGAGATCATGAACCTTCCCTCCTCCCTGGGTAGGTATAGGCAGTTAATGATCACCAGTGGAGAGGGAGATATTTTCTTCAGTCGAGTAACCAGTGATAGGAAGCCTCCGCTCCCGTAAATAACCCTTCACTCAGTACTGTACAAGAAATCCTAACAATAGACAATGGGACATGCACACACACACAAATGAAAATAGAAAGGAATCTAGCTGAGAAGAATGGGATCATCAAGATGAGAGGAGAGTAAAATAGGGTATGGGGATGAATATGCTAAAAACTCATTATATACATACATGAAACTATCACTACGGAGCCCATTAATATGTATTAAAAATTGTAAAATATAACCCTGGAAAAGGACTCAGGGCTCGGCTCTCAAGCCTGCTGATGCTCTGCAGTGAATCTGCTACTCTTTTCCTTCTTTTTTAATAAAACCTTTCACCTGAAGAGAAAGAAAGAAACATGGGCTCTGTCTACCCATAGTCTGAGTCTATGATTTAAAAAAAAAAAAAAAAATCATACTTGGTGTTAGTACGTGTAAATACTTGATATTTCATGTACTTCACTGAGGTTTCAATAAATATCAGTATGCTTTCCGGGGTGAAAACAGAATTGCAATTCAGCAATGATGGTGATGGAGACGGGAGCGCAGTCCGATGCCTCCAGTGACTCAGTCTCTCCACAGACTGGCCTGGAAACTGAAAGGCTGGGAATCTAGCTTTTTCAGGATACACCGAGATGTTCGGGAAGTGGACTTCAGCCAAATTCTCAGGAAACCAGCATCTACATCTTCAATCCATCGAAAAAACGACAGCTTTACGGGGCTGAAGAGAGAGCTCAGTGATTGAAAACACTTGTTTCTCTTGCTGAGGAACACTGATTCATTTCCCAGCACCCACGTGGTGGCTTCACAACCAGCCTCAACCCCTGTTCCTGGGCCTCTGCAGGAACCAAGCACACCCACGGGGCACACACGTATATTCAGGTAAAATACCCATATGCATCAAATAATGTTCTCTAAGTTATGAGATTCTTTTAAAGATGTAACTTGACAATATAGCAATGAGCTAGCATCATCACTGACTGGGCTCGGGAGTCTCCTGATACCCTCTGCTGAGGAGAACACAGCATACATTCAGTATTGCTCCTGCTCAAAGCTCATAATGACAATCCAGACACAAGGAACCACCAAACAAACCCAAACCAAGAGAAAGCCTGAAAACAAATGAATTATTACCCTGCTTAAAATGTCAAAACAAAACCAAACAAACAAACAAAAAGGATGTAAAGAGACATTCCCAAATTACAAGAGGCATTGTAACTAAATACATCGAATGACTTCAGGTTGATCGCTGAATGACTTCAGGTTGATCCCTGAACAACTCTCCCTAAAATATTTTTATTGGGATGATTGAATAACCAATGAGATGTAGATAAAGTCTGCAGATTAGATATCAACATCAGACCAACGTTAATTTTGAGTGTAACAGTTACAAAGTGGCTATACAAAACTATTTATTCTTGGAAAATATACACCTGTATTTAGGGATAAAGGACTAGTGTGTCTACAACTTAATATTGCATGGTCCATAGAAGAAGTATCTACAGAAATAGAAGATGATGCTAATACATTTGTCCAAAATGTTAACAGTCAAGAACTTCTGGGTGAAGGGACATGGGTCTTGAAATTTTTTTGAGAATCTAAGACCATTTCAAATAAAAATTTACCAGACTAGGGTAACTAAGGTAACCGCCACTGTCCATTACTACAGCATTGAAGAGCTAAGTTCAACAGGAGCCAATAGCATAGTATCTCCTCAGCTCAACTCCTGGGAAGCCCACACTGTGCATCTCTCACATTCAGGCTCTCTCCTCCATCCTCCACCTGTCTGGTGTGCTCATATTTTTTAGGGCTCACATTCTACTAACTGTAAACTAATGTTCTGGAGGGAAACACACAATGCCGTGAAGGGAGTCTGTTAGGGTGTCGTTCCCTGCTCATCCAATGAATTCAATAGCTGTTTCTTCCTGGGTGACCCTGTTTCCATAGCTAGAATGAAAGTACCAACCACACTTACTTACTTCAGAAGGTTTTCATGATGTTTAACTGAATGTATATGGCTGCATAGAGTAAGTTTTCAACAAATGCCACTTATTTGTATTATTATATCAAAAATAAATAAATATGAAGTAATAAGCCTCTTTTTACAAAGAAGAAAGTGTGGAGGTAACAAATGAATTTGCACTATGCATAATGGATTCCCAACACGAGGACACAACAGGCTAGGATTCAAAGGGAAATGTGGATGCAAGCAATTGTATATCCATGACTGAATTAGGAAATGCCCAGATCCAAAATAACAGGAGACATGAGCATATATAAGCAACTTTAATTCCATTTTAGAGCCGTGACCAATTTAAAACAAAGTGGAAAATATAGGCCACAGCTTAAGGAAAAATGAAACCAAATAACACGACTCAGTCTCCCAGTGGAAGACTTTAAAAAGATAGGGAGGAGCATTTGATTAGGAGACAAAGCCATGTGTAACTGTCTCACTTCCTGTTCAGGAGGCCTCCACAGCCATTGTCAAAGCTGGGCTGAGGACACGTCGTGACTCTCCAGCAGGACCGATAAAATTTACAAGAGGCCAGTGAGCAGTGTGAATCGCCCTCCTTTCAACCTGAATGGTGCTGCTGAGTTCATTTGTTTCCTGAATGCTGATCTGACGGAGAGAGATAAAGCCAATAAAAGCTCTCTGGCTTGGAGAGAGCCTTGTTTTCTGTCTAAGGCATCTGTCCTCGAAAGGAAAAGGTTATTGGGCCTGGAGCCATGGGCAATAACAGACGTACCTAGAGCACTCCCTTTGATTTGCTGAGTGCTGTCTGTCACACACCATTCTTTGCTTATTCAGCCTCTCTCAGTGGTACTGAAGGAATGTTTTCATGTAGCTCCTCTCTGCCACAACGTGCCTGCCATGCAGTGATTTAGGACTGAAATGCCATTAAGGGAGTCGTATTTTATTTGGAAGAGCTGGGTGGCCATTGCTTTAGTCCTCTGTGCCCTGAACTCCATCACTTACTTACATTTTTAATATTTAGGGGGTAAATAGTTCTAGGACCTGTGTTCCAGTTCGTACTCTGTCTAAATATCCTACAAGCAAATTGAAGATAAGGGAAAACCTTGAGTTCCAAATGTGTGCTCCAATGGTGTGTTTCATTATAGCTACGTGCAGACAGACATAACTGAAAACCCTCAGGAAGGAATTTTCCATCTTGTGGAAAATAACAGATATTAGACCTGCTTTACATAGCATTGCATTTACATTCCTTGCTATACGTCTGGGATCTCAAGCACCACACTTAGAAGTAAGTAGAAATTTAAGCAGCACTCCTGAATATGGAGATGCTTCTCAGAGTCGTCATACCTTTTAACATGAGGATCCTGAAATAGACCCTGAGAAATTAAAGAATGGGTTAAGTTGGAACTACAGCAAATCTTACATAGACAGTAGCCACACTGCCACAACTGAATCCGAATTTTAACACCGACGTGAACACTGCAGTATTTGCTGTTTTATAGGCCGATGTTATTCATAATAATTGCAGTTGAATCGCAGCTGGTGCTTAGTGAATACTTACTTGAGGCCAGCCCCGGGGTAAGCACTTGGCCATGGATAATCACTTCAAATCCTCACTCCTACCCAAAGAGACAGGCACCACTACGGCTGTCCACAGCACAGTAGAGAACGGGATTTAATAGAAGGAAACAGACTGCCCAGAGTCATAGAGCCTGTAAGTTACAGAGTTGTGTTTAGTCTCATCTCAGGCTGATGCTCCAGATCAAACGCTCAGCTGTAACCCCTGCATTTTCCAGTTCTAGCCCATGTCCCCAAGAGTAAAACTCTCACCAACACTGTGAATACTAGAAATGCCCCCAGGAATGCCACCAAGGAAAAAAACCATTTATTTGTTTGTTCATTTGTTTGTCACTGTGTTGCTATGTAGCCCAGGCTGGCCTTGAACTCATGTTCATCCTGCCTCAGCCCTCTGAGTCGCCGGGATTACAGGTGAATGCCACTACATTCAGCAAAAGCCACTTTTCTTAGAAGATCTGTCTAGTGTTCTAGTTGAGAATAATACAAAGACTAGAGATGTCACACGGAAGTCACTAGGAAGGGACAAGCAGGGCATTCCGTAAACTCAGTGACGCCATTTGTTAGAAATTCCAACAAATACATATCAAATGCCCACTGTGCATCTGGCCCAGCTCCAGGCATTTAAACCCATGGATTATCTGTGTTCTCATTCAGGTTTCAGGTTCCGTCCTGGGGCACAGCCACCACCGGACCTCAGAATCCAGCACAAACCTGGCAGACCAGATTCAGAAGTGAGCTGCTCTTTGCTACCATTGGGCATCCCCCATGGTTGCCTTTCTCCTAAAAAGCAAGGATTTCCATGTGTGGCTGCATACAACCATAAACATAAAACTCAAGAAGATGAGGCAGGAGGATCAAAAGTTGGTTCAGGGAGCAGCCTGGTAAGTAGAGCAAGCCAGATAGATAGATAGATAGATAGATAGATAGATAGATAGATAGATAGATAGATAGATAGATAGATAGACAATAGATAACCATCCACATCTAAAATTAAATCTTTGAGATACTGATATCAGCTTTGACAATCACCCTTTCAGAAGTAACAAACAAAAAAACCATTTTCACCCACAGTTCCGGAGAGTGTGAGGGCCGAAGAAAACCTTTCCAACCTCTCTTGCTCTGAGTATCCAGGTGAGGGAACTAAAGGCTACCTTAAGGGAAAAGGTTGGAAGACCCTGGCTCCAGCACCTGTGGTTTGCTTCCAGAAAAACTGTTCCTCCCCGCATACCCCCCAGGGCTACTTCCAGCATGACCAACCCCTGTCCCTTCTGCCTGCCAAGAGAAAATGAAAAATTTTATTGTTTATAATTTTGGCTAAGTTGCAATATCACAGGTTCATATAAACTCCCTCACATATTATAGTCCATAAGCCCCAATGAGCAATTTAAAAACACGGTACCACCCCCACTCTTGCTGGGAGGGCAAGATGATGAAGGAGCAAGAGGTAGAGAAGTAGGGGAAGCCCATAAATTATGAGAAGCGAAGGAGTGATTTCATCAAAGTGCCAAGCTCAGTCCATGGAATGTTTCAATTGTATAAAATTTATAGTTTTCTGAGGGGGATGATTTACTGGTCCTAATTTTCCACAATAAAAAGCTCAGTGGGGATTCTGTGAATGAAATATCTTTTCAAAAATAAGTTTAAGAAATGTAGTTCAAAAATGAGGGTCAGTGGTGCCATGCCTGGAGAATAACTCCTTCTCGGATCATCTCCAAAAATGAGTCACAGGAGAAAGACCCATAAAACATGTGTTAGTTAAAAAGGCACGAAGTTGTAAAATAAGAAAGCAATATGTCGAAAAGCACATCCCATTCAATTTGTTCAATTGATAGGATTATATCTTTATCACTGGATTTCAATGAAATAAAGAAAAACAGGATAGAAATATGTTTTAATTAAACAATGGGAAACAAAAAAGAAAGAAATCATTAAAAACAAGTAACATACCTCATATTCAGAAAAAAATATGAATATGCATCACTTCTTGCAAATTTAATCAATGTAGAGCCTAGATCCTGTGAGACAATTCTTAGTCCCTTTCTTCAGTAAGAAAACATTAGGCATCTCCTTTCTGTTCATAGGTACAACCAATATTGGCCCTAGGAGTGAGGACAGGCCCATCTCTTTGCAATCAACCTCAACCCCACCTTCACGTCAATCCATTCTTCTTAGCCTTGACTCAGCCTCAGCTCCTTACTAGCAGCTTGCTCCCTTTGTAGGTTCTGACCCTGAGCTTTTAGGAGGAGGTCCTGACAAACTGTGTGAGCTTTCCCAATTTCTCTCCCCGAGAGATTAAATGCACCCCAGTTCTACACCCAGTTTCCTGCTTCACGTCCTGAATATTTGACCTTGTATCTCAGCTCCAGCCAGAGAAGAGCTTAAATGGACATCATCGCTTGGCCTATGACCATTCCTAGCAGGGTATCATACATCCACGTGCCAGCAGATACATTCTTGTACTCCATCTTTGTAAGCTAGAGCCTGATGTTTAATCAAAAGCACCTGGATTTCTATAGTGATGATTTAGCCACTGGAGCAAAATGATCTGTATCTGTTTTTTAATCCTACTTCACTTACTATTATTGATTTTCTACTTAAATTCAAGTCTCAAGCATATGTACATTCCCTACTTCTTTCTTTTTAGTGGAGAATTTTATGGCAATCCTGCCATAGTCCCAGATTCTTTCAGGTCACACCCTGTGTATTTCCATTCCTTTGAAAATGTGTTGGGTCCTGTGATTTTCCTAGACCCGACAGGATAAGGCAAAGGTAGATGCCATCTCCAAAATTGCACTACATTATTTAAGACTGTCATACTAGCAAACAGCTGGAGACTTCTCTCAAAAATCTGGCTTTAAAGAAAGAAACCAGTATTTTCTAAGAGAGAGAATGAGAGAGCCATATAGCATAGAACTGGTCTTCAGTCATGTCTAGATGCTGATCATGGCCACGATCTCACAGTCAGCAAAAAGCTGAGGTTTTCAGTTCTACAACCACAAGGAAATGACTTTGGCCAAAAACATAAAGTATAATTATAAGAGTTATCAGAAATACAGATCTGTTGCTACATAAGCCCCCAGGTGAAAACAGAGTTCAGCAACATTGCAGAGGACTGGTTAGGATGCATGCCAAGCACCCACTGTACAGAAAGCCTAAGAGGAAAGTAACTACATGCATGTTGTTTAAATGTTTTTACTACATTTGTGGTAATTTATTAAGCAACAGTGCATAAACAATTCAGTTTCTATTCAAATCAATATAAAGAAAACTGATCACAGTGTCCTCTGCAGCAGATATAGAAATACCCATTTTTACTTCCTAAGATCAAGGCACCAACATGAAGCAATGCACCATGTAGCTAGAAACATAACACCAAAGTAAGCAATATTGTGATGATGATGATGAGGGTAGGTGTGTGACAGGGACAGTTTAGGATGAACTGCTAAGTAAATGAGATTAACCTACATCTCTGAGCACACTGTCAAAAAAGAAGTGCCAGGATACCTAAAAGATTTTGGGAAAGTAGAGGGAGTCCCAGAATAGTAGGAGGAGGTATGTGGGTTGATTCGGCAGAGATGACGAGTCTAAAGTAAGATTGGTGGACGCGTCCTTTACCACACTTTAGCTTCTGTTTGCTTTTTTTGGTATCATTGTTGTTTAGGGTTTTTTTGTTTGTTTTGCCTTTGCTTTTGTTTTAATGAGATAGGGTCTGGCTGTGTAGCACAGGCTGACCTTGACGCCTATGGAATAGATTGTAAGAACGAAGCACATGGTCCAACCACACCCTGGTCTTTGTAAATCAAAAAGGTTAGTCTATGGAATGAAGAATCACACCGCCTCAAAAGCACATGACTTTGAACAATCTATTTTTTTCCTATCTAAACCTCAGTGTCCTTGGCTATATGACAGGGACCGTCAGGGTGTCTCAGTTGTTTTGAAAGTCAAATAAAAAATAATAATAATAATAATAATAATAATAAAAAGCACAGCATGTGTAAGAACCTGGTAAATGTTTGCTGTGGTTATTTCCAGTAGAGCCTCCGATGCTTTCTAGAAGAGCACACCACAGAAAGAGGACTAAGCCAGCTCAGAGGTGGACTGAATTTCTGCTCGCCCCCACTATTTCCCAAACCATCCCGGGTTTCCCTCAATTCCAGCTCCTTCCTTTGCATTGGTGGCACTTTTATGACAGTGTACAGTGCCTGTTCTAAAATCACGAGGATTTCAAAGACAAAGGTTGTCTTCATTTCATTCTGTCAACACCCACTAAACCCAAAGTAAAGCCAGGTGGGTAGTAAATCCTCTTAAAGTGATTTCGTTTTGTGCTTTGGGTGGGGGGAATTTTGAGACAGGGTTTCTCTGTGTAACAGTCCTGGCGGTCTTAGATCTTGTTTTACAGACCAGGCTGGCCTCGAACTCACAGAGATCTGCCTGCCTCTACCTCCTGAGTGCTGGGATTAAAGGCGTGCACCACCACCACCTAGCTTGTGCTTTTATTTAATGATGATTAGATCTGCATCCTGAGAGGCTAGAGGAGAGGGAAAAAAAGACACAACTCAGAATCCAGCCTTCATCTCATGCCATTGTAATATTGTTTGCAGTTGTAGAATTTACCCCGTCCAAATTCAGGACTTTCTGGACCCAGTTTATCTAGTCCAACCTGTTTGTTTGTTTGTTTGTTTGTTTGTTTGTCTGTCTGTCTATCTATTGTCTATCACACATCCTTTTCTTCTTTTCTGTAAGAAATGTTTCTTACTCATACATTTTCTCCACAATAACCAGCGGCTACGATCAGTCATGACAACAATAAGGGAAGGAACTGTCATTGATTTTTTTTTTTTTTTTTTTTTGCAAGCTCCCACTGCCTCCCATACAGAGGTGCATCTACCTCTGCTGTACTCAGAAGGCAACTTTAGCATGCATCGTATCTCTGGGCTATGTATAAAATATGAGGCATATGTAAGTCTTCTGGTTAGCTGGTGGAATTTACAGTCTTCCTGCTAGGCAGTGCTGACAGTGGAGCGTACGTCCCCAGGAGTTTACTGGAACATTCACATATGGTCCAATATTACACATACACTTGGCATCTTGATACATTTGAGATTCAATGTGTTTTCACACAGACAATTGGCATCTGGCTTGAATGTCTAGAAATACGGAGGGGAAAAGATGCCAGGAAGAAATCAAAGGAGGAGCATGGAGAACGGTCTCTCTTCCAACCAAACGGGAAATGCTACAACTTCATCAGATGATCGGTTGTCCAACTCTGAAAATTCTGTGTGCCTTCGGGGTACTGTTACTTAAAATTAAACCAGAATGTTGTTTCCTTAAAATAAACGAGAAAGACCTGAGCTGCAGAGCTGATTTATTTTGAGAATCGAAGCCTTTAGGAAGAGGATGTGGTAGAAAAGCCTCACGTTTCATCTCTGTAAGGTACCAGCTGTGTGTCCTTGGGCAAGTTGCAGAACCTCTGTGTGCATTGGTTTTCTCATCTATAAAATGGGAACAGACACACTTGAGGCTTTATGCATTCAGCAATTATGATAATGGATGAGATAGCGTAGCCTATGTAGTCTCATACAATATCATTTTATCAGCTTTGCTGAGCTGTTTTGTAAGTGTGACATCACCCTGGATTTTGAATTCATTGCTATTAACTGCAGTAGATGTTTTTTTTTTTGTTTGCCTGAAGGTCTATCTAGAAATGATTCCCACAACATTTTCCCTTCCCCTTCCAAGCCCAAATTCACCAGTTAGTCTAGCATGATTCTAGCCTGGGCCATGATTCTAGCATGAGGACAGTTTTCCTAAGGCTCGGCCACATTTCTGTCCCCAGTATAAATAATACCAACAGATCCAGATAAAGGTAGCAAATTACACACAGAATTTTCTTTGTTGTTGTTTTTTTAACCATTTGCTAATTTTTATTCAAGATAATACTTGGAACAGCAATGAGATGGGATGCCTTCAAGGAAAATGAGTTTCTACCTGAAAACTAAATTTAGATTCAGCACTAAATGGATTCAGATTGAAAGCAGAGATCACAACAAAGAGAAAGATTTGTTCAAGGTGAGTTTCTATCACCTGCAACCCAGACATCTAATTCAACAGTAAGCTAACAATTCAGTGAAATAAGGATAATGCTGTTGAGATAAAAACAGCAGAAAGAAAGCCTGCCCAAGAGACAGCCATGCAGAGCTGTGGAAATCTCAGTATTGTTGTGACCACACACCACAAAGCAAGGCACAAGCCATGGTGGTCAACAGCATCTATAAAAAGGAATTGATTTGAAATGCTTAATGCTCATGATGCAGAAATAACCCTGTCTCTTCTTTCATCGATTAGAACTGAAAGCAAGTCAAGAATCTCACACCAGCCTAGTGTTCCACTTTGCCTTCCCCTGAAGCATCCAAGGGCCCTACAAGGCTTAAACAATCCTGAGAGGGGAGCCACCTAGCTTTTAAAGAAAAGCATACAGAGTACTGGCAACTGGCAAGGTCTCTGGAAAGGGGAAGATGCCAACAGGACTACTCCCTTGGCACCCCCTTTACCAGGCACGGCAACTTGCCAGGCACACACTCAACCACTCCTCACCGCAGTCCTCACTGCCTCCCAAGCTGCTGCAGGTGCCCGCGTCTTCCAGACCCAAAATGACTTCTCTCTTTCCGACCCCAAGTACAACTTCACAAGCCTTCTTGTTTTCCTTTTCAGTCTCTGGAATTAAAATAATAATAATAACCATGTCCTCTTCGGTTCCTTTCCTCGATTCTAGAGCTAGCAGTGAACACCTTAACCTCATCACTTTCCACTACTTGACCTGATTTGCTACCCAGAATTGCCGCCACCTGAAGCTTTAACTGACCTCCCTTCCCCATTTATGAAACACTAGCCATGGAAGCCCCTCTCATAACTCAGACCTTAAGCCTGTTCTGCTTCTAGACCGCAAACTCTCGGAAACTAGGGGGGCACTGCTGTGGGATGTTCTGTATGGCAAATGTGTTGCTGATTAGTCAATAAATAAAACAATGATTGGCCATTGGCTAGGCAGGAAGTGTAGGCGGGACAAGGAGGAGAATAAAGCTGGGAAGTGGAAGGCTGAGTCAGAGAGACACTGCCAGCCGCCACGATGAGAAACAGCTTGTGAAGATGCCGGTAAGCCACGAGCCATGTGGCAAGGTATAGATTTATGGAAATGGATTAATTTAAGCTGTAAGAACAGTTAGCAAGAAGCCTGCCACGGCCATACAGTTTGTAATCAATATAAGTCTCTGTGTTTACTTGGTCGGGTCTGAGTGGCTGTGGGACTGGCAGGTGAGAGAGATTTGTCCTGACTGTGGGCCAGGCAGTAAAACAGGGCACTTTAATTTTTTTTTCTGTCAAGGATCTCCATCACCATCACTCTCCCAACATATGTGCACCATAGTGAAGTGGCAAGCACTTAATCTCCTCTTTAAAATGTTTACGAAATACCAAAGGAGAAAGGTCAACGGACTCTGGGATTCCTCTAGCTACCTCCCAGATCTATCTCAGTGGGAATGATTCTTTATGGATGGAGATCAGGCCTCTTGTTGACCACAGAAAGACAATCCTTGCATTTCTCCTGTGGTATCAGGTGAGAACCAGACTACATAAAATAGTGTAGAGTGTACTCACATGGAGAACACTGCCCCTATCCAGCATGATTTCTAAGCCAAATGGGAAGGATGACTTCTCTGCCTCTAGTTTAATGATGTATTTTGCTCTCCATTTACCTATTACATCTATAGGTCTTAACCAGGGAATTGTTGCCATCTTACCTTGGTAACACCACTATAAGAGAGATACTTAAGATGAATGTTTGCCTCATATAGGTATTACAGGATCCTTGGTACCTGCATGATGAAGTCTCAATATCACTTATACCCTGTGCTCACTTTGGGCATGTGTCAAAAGTGAACATCCTGGAATTGTCATAAAACATTCTTCCAAAATGAGAAAAGCATATATACTAAACTCCTTACAGAAATCTCTCAGACTGTAAGGAATTTTCTCAGTTGTTTTAGTTTGAACTACAAAGTAACATTGACAAAATTATATCTGGCAACATTATAGAAGTCACCAGAAATATTTGATTTTTTTTAATTAAGTAGAAAAGCTTTTCTAGTTTTATATTAAAGTTAGTCACAGAAACTGTTTTAGTTATTCTCTCAACAAGGGAAAATAACCTTATATTTGGTTTACATCACATTCAAGCACATACACTACATAAAAAACTTAACAGATGTTTAGTAATATCAATTGTTCTAAAAGCTAATGTTTCTCTCTGGTTTTTACATTCGAGACTTACAATAAATGTCACAATTTTTAGAGTGCTTCACTTTCTTTTTCTTTTTCAAATGCATTCAGGAAAATATCTTGTTGCATGTTTGTTTCAAATGCTAAGGGATAATTTTTAGCACTCTCAAACGTATCTGCTAAATTATGATTTAGCCAAAGTATGTATTTCCTCGGATGCATAAAAAGAAGACAAATAGAGCCATCCTCACAGAATTGGCAGGGGACTACATAAGACTTATGCATTGAGCCCAGACCAGTTGACTGCTATCCATTCCGCCACCATTATTGAATAGCATGCCATTCAAGAATTTGGTAAAATCACCTAGAAGAGCTCAATATTAAGCCACAATTAAAAGGGAAGCAAAGTGTTTGTCATCCGTTAGTTCTATCAGTTCAAGGATACACGGTCAAATTTTAAGCAATTCATAAAATTTACTTTCACTTTAACAGGACTATGAAGACCAAGACCACTAGACATAGAGTTTCTAAGATTTGGGAAATGAAAGCAAAGAATAACTGAAGTCCAGGTACATTTTCCCTCCTGAATTCAGAACACAACACATTCAGAGCAGCATGCAACCTTATAAGCGTACAATACATTCCTAAGTGAAGACCAAATCATAAGAAACTTTCTACAGTTTAAGTATGTCACCAAGTTCACATAGTGTATATCATTCTATCTAAAAGAAGGAGGGAAGAAGTACTCATAGGTAGATTTAATCCTATGACAGGAGATACATGGATTATGCATGCATCTATTAACCATGCCTGGCATACAACCAGTACTCAGCATGCAATTGTATGTATTGATTTGTAGAACGAACCCATAGCCTCTTACCTGTTCCTTTTCTGCTTTCTAATTCTTTTAGAAATTTCTCAAACCATTGAAACACAAAAGAACAAAATATTGTAATCATTTATTCATCTAAGCCCATCTGAGAAATAGGGAAACTGATCCTCGGTGGTCATCACAGCGGGGGACTGGAACATCAATATCAATATTTCTTAGTACTCTTTTGTTAGCTGCACTCTTTGCCAGCTTATCACGGCTCACTCTCCTCTTTCAACTCCACTTCACAAACCTCTGACCAGAAAGATAAAGAAAAGAAGCCCTTGTGATCATACCAGGGGGGAGAGACGGGGTTGGTGGTGGAGGGAAAAGCAGATGTAGGCAGACTTGCAGCTGCACCTTGTATGGACGGATTGGAGGCATGCTTTTAAAACACCAGGTTGCCAGCTAACACTGTATACCTACAGCTCCATCCTGTTAAGTGACATGAGCCCGACTCGGAAAGATAATCTCCCCTGTATTGGTTCCTTTTCTGGTTGCTGTGAGGAAACACCCAACAAGCACTATCTTAAGACAGGGTAAGGTTTATTTGGCTTACAGTTTGCGGAGATGCAGCTCATTATAGTGGGGAGAATATGAAGGCAGGAGCATGGGGCAGTGGTCACATTATGTCCACAGTCAGAAGGCAAGGCCCGGAACTGAGGACAGCACATAAAAACCTCAAAGTACACCCCCTGGTGACCCACTTCTTCCAGCAATGTTCCAAGTCCTAAAGGCTTCACAGCCTTACCAGATGTGTTCCAGCAAACTGGGGGAACATTTCGCGTTCAGACCACAGCAGCCATGTTTGCTCTCCCACATGGAACGTGCGTTTAGATGTGTGGGGACCATGAGAGAGGAAGAAGAGAGACAATACCTCAAGCAGAGAAGAAAAAGTTGTGGAATATATGTGACATAAAAGCAAAAGGGAGACATTTGAGGGGAGCAAAGAGACTATTGAGAGGGAAGCAGGGGTGATGGGCAAGGGCAGAGAGAAATCGGATGGACAAGAACGAAGTATTATGAAAATCCTATAACAAGCCTATTCAACAAGGGGGAAACTCTGCCTGGTACTGGGAATCTAACCAAACTACCCATGGCTAATGAAGTCATGGATCTTGGAGGAGAACCAACAACCGCCACCTTACTAAACCAGCAGAATTCCTAACGACATTCTAAATATTTATCCCTATATCCACAAATTGTTGCAGTTCTTATCCCCATCAAGGAAGCATCTCTTTGCAACAGACAGAGACCATACAGAAAACCACAACTAATAAATGCAAAGTCCTGGAACCCAGTCCCAAATGATACATCTACAACACAACTCCTAACCCTAAGGTTCAGGGATCAGTTCAGAAGAGGGAAACTATATGACTTCCATATAACTAGCTCCTGAGTGGCATGGGGACATCACCAGAAAGGCACCTGAAGACACAGAAATGATAAATCCTAATGAGACTCTACAGGGTGGATGGGCCCGACCGACACCTGTCCAAGCGAACCTCTGCACCTAGCCAATGAAAGCAGGAACGGAACACAGCGGGCACAATCCATAAGAGCACACGGCAGGCCTCAACTTAGTGGGAAGGGAGGTGTCTAGGAAGAAAGTGGGCTGTTCAAAGAACTTCTCAGCTAGGGTGGCCTGCTGAGTCTGGAGATGTGACCTGTCCAGAAAAACAGCAGAGAACTCCAGACCAGACCACACACCCTTCCAGTCAGCATTCTGGAAGAAATTTTGAATAATTCTTCTGGTCATTAAAGTCCACAGGAAATTTTAGGGAAATTGTCCTAACCAGCACTTTGTAAAACCACTTACCAGAAGAATAAACAGTGAGCATTTGGAGATGTTCCTTTAAAAGGCTAAGAAGCACTCTTAAGTGCTGGTCTTTTCTTCCTCTGCTTACAACCACACCCCCTACCCTTGACCCAAGAACACTCACAAGAGTTCAGAAATAAGGAGCTTAAATAGCTTTAAAAACCAACGTAATCTCTCTAAGGCAAATGCAGTAAAGATGAAGAAAATACTGGCTCAAGATCATATGTTTTTTTCAATTGATTAAGAAATTTGAAGATTGGAAAAACCAAGGATTGAAATTTTTTTTCTTAATCAGGCACAGTGGTGCATGCATATATAATCACAGCACTCAGGAGACTGAGCAAGAGGATGGCAATGAGTTTGTGGCTAACCTGGACTACACAGTGAGTTCCAGGCTAGGACCCTGTCTCAAAAGAGAAGAAGAAAGAAGAAGAAAGAAGAAGAAGAAGAAGAAGAAGAAGAAGAAGAGGAGGAGGAGGAGGAGGAGGAGGAGGAGGAGGAGGAGAAGGGGAGGGGGAGAAGGGGAAGGGGGAAGGGGGGAAGGGGGAGGAGGAAGAAAAAGAATTGATTCATGGTCCAGAAATGGTTAAGATCTCTTTATACTTGCCATGCAGATAATGAGATGGAACTCAGGGCATGTTTTTCACACAGCCATCACAGGAAATCTAAAATTATGTGAAATGCAGCTTGACACCTTAAAAATGTATATTCTCTGGAATATACTTGATGATTATTTTAAATGATTACAATGTATTACTATATAGTCTTCTGGATACAGAATGTAGGCCTTGCTATTTTTTTATTTTTCAGCAGTCATAAAAGAACAGTGTTGAAGCCGGGCAGTGGTGGCGCCCGCCTTTAATCCCAGCACTCGGGAGGCAGAGCCAGGCGGATCTCTGTGAGTTCGAGGCCAGCCTGGTCTACAGAGTGAGTTCCAGGAAAGGCGCAAAGCTACACAGAGAAACCCTGTCTCGAAAAACCAAAAAAAAAAAAAAAAAAAAAAAGAACAGTGTTGATAAGAAAAGCTTTAGCAGCAAGATTACTTTCCCAAGAGGGAGAGGCATGTTTTTCTTTTCTAACATTGTTTTTTATGTATTATTATTAGTAGTAGTAGTAGTAGCAGCAGTAGTAGTAGTAGTAGTGTGTGTGTGTGTGTGTGTGTGTGTGTGTGTGTGAAAGAGAGAGAGAGAGAGAGAGAGAGAGAGAGAGAGAGAGAACATACAATGACATTCATATAGGGATTCTTGTTTTTCAACTTGACAATATTTGGAATTAACTGAAAACCCAGCCACTGGGCACACTTGTGAGAAATTTTTTGTTAACTGGATTATTTGAGGTAGGAAAAGCCACCTTAACATGGTCCACACCTTATCATGGTCCACACCTTCTGGTAGCAACCCATCTGAAGGGTAAGGAAGAAGGAAGAAGGAAGCTCTCTTTGCCTACTTGCCCTCCCTCACTCTCGATGGCAATGGCACTCCATCACTGGCAATTGAGCCCACTTCTTCAGGATTCAGGTCTACACTGAACACTAGCTGAGAATCCAGCCCCGTGGACTGAACAGCAACTGGATTCTTGGACTTCAGTAGACAGTTATTGTTGGGCTAGCTGGACCACAGCCTGTAAGCCACTCTACTAAATCCCCTTTATATAGAGAGATTCATTCTATCAGTTCTGTTCTCTTAGAGAATCCTGACTAATACTGGAAGTCAGTGGACAATTGTGAGGCATCTGTTCTCTCCTTCTAATCCCCCATAGGTTCCGAGGATCAAACTCAGGTTACCACCAAGTGCCTTGACCCATTGAGCCATTGTAGCAGCCTTGACATTTTCTATTCAAAGTACTCTATGAGACATTTAAAGAGAACTACCTTCTCCCCTGGAAATAACATCAGAATATTTTTCTGTTTCATAGATTCCACCATTAAGTCACGTATGGGGAAAATGCATACCCTCATTCCTTGATATAGTTATCTTTAATTTGAGATACTAATATCAAAATTTGATGCACAAATATCAAATGGCATTTGAGAGGAAAACCTGGCAGTCTGGAACAGTCTGGTGTGACCACTGCTTCCTACAATTACAAATGATTGCAGCCATTGACTGTGGTTGTAAATCCCTGTTTATATCTGCAGCTCTGACTCAGGCCTTGGATTCTCTTCTCTACTTTCAAGCTTTCACATCCCTGATAATAAATTTTCACTTGCTTTAAGGACGTTTCCAACAAAGCTGAATCTATTGAGATCAATTTATGTCAATTATACCAAATGTTAGCAAGATACATTTCTGACTGAATTTAAAAGTTCCTAAGAGAAAAGACTGTGAACTCATTCTTCAGTGAATGGTTACATAAGTCCAGTATGCCCACAGGATCATCCTCTGCATAATTCGGACACATGTTAAGAAGTCATACCCCCATTATAGAGGTTAAATATGTGTACAGACAAGGCTCCATGAGCCACAGTTCCCTCACATTTACAAGCACCATGGCATCTGATTTCCCTGAGAAAGAGACTAAAGGGTAATGTGCTTAACCAAGTGACTGACGGTCAGGAATCCAGCCTCAGTATGCTCCTGACTAAGAGCTGCTATCACAGTGCTTTAGGAAACAAGACACATTGAAGAAGACGCCCTATGAGCCCCCAGAAGGGTCTTCCATTACACACAGCCAGAAAACCAAGCTCTCTGGAGATACCCACAGCCTATCAAGCTCAGGCGAGGAGAAGGGAACTGATAAAATTTACAACTGATTAACTGGCAAACTAGAACACACCCAAGTTACACCAATAATTTGGGTTGATTTCTGTTTAGATCAGAGGTCTCTAGAGGAACAGAATTAATAGGATTTTTATAAATTCTAAAACAGAGTTCATGAAATTGGCTTATGCAAGAGGATAGTATAGCAATGTTCGTCTGCACTGAGAAAGACAGAACTCAATAGCTGTTCAGTCTGTGAAGTCGGATTCCTCATTGGTCGGGATCTAGTACTGAATGTCTAGAATCCCTGTAGAGTCACAGTCATTCCACGTTAGAAGGTCAGAGAAGCTGGAATGGCATGAGTGGAGGATGACAGCATCAGCAATAGATGTACATGCTCAGGCCAAACTGAAGGCAAGCAGGCAGGTAGGCCACAGTGATTTTTCTTTAGACCTCTTGGAATTTGGACTGTGTGTTGAAAGATACTGCCCACATTAAGGACAGGTCTTCTCATTAGCTAATCCAGCAGAGATGCCGTCTGCAGAGTTGTGTCTCTTATATTGATTCTAAACCTCATCAAGTTGACTGATAAGTCACAGCATCACTGTTACCATGGTCTCCAGTGAACCAAGAAATCTATACATCCACTGGCTGGAAAACAAACAAAGACTATACTTAAAGCAAAATGCTCTCTTCAGTAACCAATGTCTGAAGGAACTTGCATTTCCCCACATGAAAGCACAGGCCAGTCATCTGCAGAATAAAACTCAAAACCTTGGTTGGGAACTACTGTGTCTGAAGCCAACTTGACTCATTTTATCTCTCTTTTGTTTTTTCTTCTTTTTCCCTCCATGCCTGCCCATACACACTTCCAAAACTGAGCCCCAGTTACACAAAACCTGCCACTGTTTTCTCAGTAAGCCACACTTTCTCGTAAAATTCCACAAGTAAAGTTCCCTCTGTTTATATCGTAAGAGACAGATTGTCCCTTCTTGGAGAATTTTCTGATTGTTTCCTTTCTTGAGTGCTGTGTAGTTAGTTGTTCCCATCAAATTCTGTGCAGACCTCTTTACAATAATTATTTTCACTTGAAAATAACTACTGGATTTCTTTTCCTTTGAAACAATATGTCACTATGCAAGCTGGCCTCAGATTCATGATCCTCCTGCCTTAGCAGCCCGTATGCTAGATTACAAGTATATAAATGGACAAGGTAACCCAAATAAACCATAAGACCTTTGGAACAAAGACAGCCATTTTTTCTCAACTCTGAACATATAGGTCTCTTATATGACTGTTCAAGAGATGTGAACAACTGTCTAGTATCCCAGCTAGGGTACTAACAATAGACCCAAGAAAGTATTCTACTAAACTCCAATTTGGCAAAGAAATGAGTTTATTGGGGTTACTTACAGAGGCATGAGTGTGGTGATATTTTGTATATGATTTAACAAATAAAGCTTGCCTGAAGATCATAGGGCAAAGCCAGCCACTACTTAACCATAGAGGCTAGGCAGTGGAGGCACAAGCTTTTAATCCCAGCAGTAGGGAGGTGGAGACAGGAAGTAATATGGCTGGGTGAAGAGAGGAATATAAAATGGGAGGAGACAGGAGCTCAGTTCCCTTTTCAGGCTAAGGATTTGGTAGAGGTAAGAAGTTTTTCTAGTGGCAGCTACTCTGCTTCTCTGATCTTTCAGCATTTACCCCTATATTTGACTCTGGGTTTTTATTAAGACCAATTAGGATTTGTACTACATATGAGTGTGGAATTACTTACAGGAACACGGACCATTTGATGGAAGTTGCATCATCAAAAAGCCCATTCCAGCATGGGTGATGACTCACCAAAACTTTAATGCAGGAGCTCTGTGTACAACGTGCAAGTAGTCTGACAGGATGTGGAATTCCCTCTCCCCTCAGCAGAGTTCACTCCTTGTGAAAGAGAGGGGTCTTGTAAAACTGGTGTCAGGAACTTCCTGGAGATTGTAAGTTGTTTGCTTCCCGAGTCTTACGAATCTCTGCTCTAGGATGGAATTTTTCAATTCAGAAGATGCTACTCCATAATGAGGCCTAGCTCTTAGAAAACTCAAAAATTAAAAAGTTTGCTGGCAACTGTTGTGGAATATTCATTTAACCATGTAAAGATGTGTTACATTTGTTTATGCTGCATGTGTTTAATGATGTAAATATGTGTTACATTTGCTTATGCCGCATTTGTTTATGATTGTAAAGATACGTTGCTTTGCCTGCTTAAGGCACCTAATTGGTCTAATAAAAAGCTGAATGGCTAATAGCTAGGCAAAGGAGGGATGGATGGGGCTGGTGGGCAGAGGGAATAAGTAGAAGGAGAAATCTAAGCTCAAGAGAAAAGAGAAAGAAGGAAGAGAGGATGAGGGAGAAGAAAAGGGAGACACCCAGGGCCAGCCAGCCAGGCAGCCTCCAGCCAGCCAAACACGGAGTAGGACATACAGAATAAAAGAAAGGTAAAAAGCCCTGAGGCAAGTGTCAATGAAGACAAACAGGTTAAAATAAGTTATAAGAGCTGATGGGACAAGCACAAGATAAGACCAAGCATTCATAACTAATAATAAGTGCTGGGGATGTCTTTCTGTATGCTGTGAATGTGTGTTGCTCTGATTTGGTTGATAAATAAAATGCTGATTGGCCAGTAGCCAGGCAGGAAGTATAGTATAGGCAGGATAAGCAGAGAAGAGAATTCTGGGAACAGGAAGGCTGAGTCAGGAGTCGCCAGCCAGACACAGAGGAAGCAAGATGACAAGGCAAAACTGAGAAGAGGTACCAAGCCACGTGGCTAAACATAAATAAGAATTACGGGTTAGTTTAAATGGAAGAGCTAGTCAGTGGTAGACCTGAGCTAATGGCTGAGCAGTTTTAATTAATATGAGCCTCTGTGTGTTTACTTGGGTCCAAGTGGCTGCAGGACTGGTGGGTAAGAGAGATTTGTCCTGACCATGGGCCAGGTGGGACACAGGAAAACTTCAGCTACAAATAAGTATCTGTGTCATGATTTGGGAGCTGGTTGGTGGCCCAAAAGAAAGCCTGTTGCAGACAACCAATGAACCTGCACTGGAAACTAATCTGGAATCAGAGGGTGTACAGCAAGAAAAACAAACGCATTCATTCTTCCACTAAGCAGGTCATCTCGTAATTCCAGCATTGTATAATCCACTCAATACTGATCAGGGTGGCCACAGCTCTCTGGTCCTTAGACTGTGTACAACCCTGACAGATTCCTATAAATAATCCAACTCCTCGCCATTCATCAGTAGGCAATATCACTGAAGACATGGCTTTCCACTTTTGCACTCCTCAGGGATGGATGATTTGATGCTCACACAATCATATAGGAGTATTCACTCATCCATCATGTGCTGATCACTGCTAATGTCTGTTTCCTAACATCACTGGCACTCAACATTTCAAGTGTATCATCCCTAAATACTGGAAGGGCATGGTATTACAAGCTTCAAGATATCCCTGACTACATGGAAATGTATGGCCTTAAAGAAATAGTCTCTCTGTTTTATCAGTTTATCTGTCTAGTAGTGAAAACAGTGAATCTTAGAAAACCTTTGCTTGAAGATAAAATTGAAGCCATAAAGGCAGTCATTGGTAGAGCCAACTCTCAACCTCAGATCCTTTCTCTGTTTCAAAAAGCAGATACGCATCTATTCTATAAAGTCACAGAGAATGTACAATAAGTCAGTGTGTATTGTTAGTTAACATACACAGAAGATCTTTTAAAAATCTATTCAGTGTTCTTGTGTCAATTAAGTAGGGAAAAGGACATAGTTAATGGGACCTGGAAAGTTTGCCCTACAAATATTCTTGAACATTCATCTCACACATCATTAATTAAGAAGTATAAAAAGAAAATCATCTGTCTCATTTCTTTCTAGATCCAGAAGCAGGACAGGCCTAGGTGAGCTCCTTTTATTAGCCAAAAAGAAAACACTTCTTCTGAGATGAAAGAAATGTGAAAATGTGCCCACTGTGGCCCAGAGTGGGACAGAAAGCCTGTAAGACACAACAACCCAGAGCTTGCCTGCTTCTCTATGACAAGATCAGGAGCATTAAAACAATGTGACCAGGGATTTCTAGAGCTCTTTGTGACCTCATCAACACTGATGCATAACTCTGCCAGTAGATAATGTATTTATAGTTGTCTCACTTAACATTGTAACAATAGTCAAGGGGAAAGTTCCCTCTACAGAACATCCTTCTCCATCCTCCTAGACACATGTGCTTCTCTGACTATTCCCGGGGCCACTCAGGATTTAATGATACCATCATGTTCAAACAGACACATGGTATTTTATTTTTCTCTCTGGGAAACACAAACTCAATAATTTTGAGTAATTGTCAACAGTGAGTATACCACCCCTAGACATATTTCTCCAAATGAAATAGTCACAGCCAAGATCAATAAAATAATTCTATTTGTTTAGTGACTGACTCTAAATAAAATCACCATTTCACTAAACCACATGTCCTACCCAACTGTGCATCACATCTTGGGCCAGCAGCTCAAGAACACACAGACCTCCCTGGTAGAGTGGCACAGGCCTACAATCCCAGTATTTGGTAGGCTGACATGGAAGAATTCCTTGTACAAGAGCATCCCAGGCCTCAGAACAATGCCTTTTTTGGGAGAGAGAGAGAGAGAGAGAGAGAGAGGGGGGGGGGAGAGAAAAGTAAGGAGGGAAGGAAGGAGAAAGCTCAAGACTGTGGTTTCAGAAGCATCCTCCTCCTGCTTCTCCTCTTACACTTGGAGGGAAAACTTCTGAGCTGAATGGAACGTTCCACTTAAGTCATCAGTCAGGAAAGAAAAGTTCTGTTGTTTATATCTAATATCTAGAAATGTCATTTTTATTCATTGATCTTCTTTTTCCTGGGAACTTGCTAAGACAGCATATTAGTTTTAGGGAATACACATGTATGACAGGGCTCAAACTACTAGAGTACTTGGTTAACTGTACTTTCCCACCTACCATATTAAATTTTGTAATTCATCTCTAAGAATTAACCTCATTCTCTATGTGTAAATTCTTGAATGAATCCCAGCCCCCAACCAATAAGCCAGTTGACATAGACTTTTCATGATTAAAAAAATTATCACTCCAAGTTTATTGCTAGCCTTGTTATTATTATCATTATTACTATTATTATTGAAATACATGTTTCTTATTGTTGTGAATGAGTCAAAAACTCATCCACAATAATAAGAAACCAATTGCAAGTCCTGGTACTTACTGGTCTCCAAAATCCTCATTCCACATATTTACATTATAATGAATTATGCATCTTCAGCAACTATTTATCTTAAAACTCAATGTACATTACAGAGCAGAAATACGAAGAGAGAAAGAAGTCTTGAAGTGCCACAGAAAGAGCCAACTGTTCTTATTTTTGCCTCTCTGGTGTCTGTAGTTCAAACTAAGCAGTGTGATAGAGTTAATACACTTAGAGAAAATATGAATTTATGTTTTAATTTTACACAGATAACTCAGATTTATGATGGGCCAGATGTGGAGATGACCCATAAAACTCTCAAAATTACATTTAGACATGTAAGGAAATAATGTAATAACTTCCCAGGAAACTATCTCCCCCTTTCTAACCCCATTAAATAAGAAATGTGGAAAATGTTTCAAGAATAATCAACAGTTCACCGGGCTGGTTAAAATAGAAGCTTCTTTAACACACAGAGGAGCCTCAAAACTTAAGGAAATGGAGCAAGAGGTCCAGGACACACTAAAGCAATCTTGGACATCTTTGCAGATGTAGACTGTGTCATTTATCTTCAAAAAATGGCAGAACTCACACGTTTTCTGGATTGCAAGTGGAGAATGCATCATTTTCCACTTGTTTGTGAGAATTTCTAATTCCGAACCCATCCACCATTGATCATCCAGCAAGCAATCTTCGGAAATAGAATCACTGGACTGATAAAGATGTCTGACGTTTCTAGAAATTCCCAGAACAAATGCAGTTCACAATGGCAATGGACTCTAAAGATCACAACAAAGTAAAGAAATGAACATAAGCCACTGGAAAGAATGAGAAGTTGGGGTAGCATTCATGGTGTTCTCCAGTTCCTCCTAACAGAGTTAGGAAAACCAGGTGTGGTCCTTGAATCAAAATTGAAACTAACTCTACAGAGAGACTTCAACCACCATGAGTAAGTAATCATGACTAATACCAAATAAAGTTTTATAAGGCCACTTTTATTCTAAACCGTCTGAGTCACTGTCATATTTTTTGCACAGCTTCTTCAAGTGTAAAGTCATATGATCGCATATAACTCAGACTTTCATAGGCCTCATAGATGTAGGTGATAGGTTACTTTTAACACCTCCATATGGACAATTTAAATTCATGGGATATATATTAACAAGTTAGAAAAACCAGAACTTGAGAAAACTGCAAAGATTTTAGGATATAAAATAAATTTCCATGCGGTGATTATTACACTGAGAAATTCTAAAAGAGAGTATGTGTGGCTTCGAGATGTATTCTTTAGACTACTTCCTTTTTTTTTTTTTTAAGGTGGGCCTTAAACCACAGCTTCTCCCATGCTAAACAAGAGTTCTACCACTGAGTTGTACCTCTCGCCTGATAACTGTTTTTGAATTTTATTATTTCAAAGAAAAAAAGAATGCAGCTAGCACTCTTGAGACTTCCATGTAAACAACAAAGCCACCACACTACATGGTTGTGCTGCATGATGTTGAAGATGGCAGATGAGGGGGCCAAGCCAGGGCAGCCAAAAGGCGTTGCCCCAAATCTCTCTCCTCTGTAGGAGAGAACACATCTGTTTTAAAGAAAAGCTCTGAAGAGCAAGACTGGATTCAGATGCCATTTCCCATATGACAAACTAACACCACACCACACACGTAAGGATTTCCTCTCAAAGCGGTTAATTCAGTCACGAAACTTCACAGATGAATATCAGGACGAGGCAGTCTTACAGTTTAGGGCACATGGTGTTACAAGGGTGATGCAACATAGTACAATTTAATATTATGTAAATCACTTTTCAAATGATAAGCTGACTATATGATTCAAAAGTTTACACTCATACATTCCCCTATACATAAATAATTGCTTTGGGAGAAGGCTTGACTTTTATAAAGCCTTATACATATTTATTAATATATATTACTATTAAAAACACCAATACTTCACGTTAAGGTTTGTTTCTATGTGGAAGATTTAGAAATGGAGAATCTAACCCTGTCAGGATGAATGAATGCTCTGCTCAACCTCCACAAGAAGGTCTTAGGTAAATTCTAATCTGTCTGAATCATAGTCAAATCAACATTTTAACAGTCTTCTATCAAGCAAATACTATTTGCTAGGGATATAAGGGGCATGAACAAGCTTCTATTTAACAAATACTGGCATAAAGCAGTTGGAATAGATGAGAAGTTAATTTTGGTTCACGGCTTCAGAGGTTTCAGTCCATAGCCCATGCTATGGGCTGTTGGGCCTCATGGTGGGAGCATAGGGCAGAGGAACCCTTCATCTCAGATGGCTAAAGACAGGGAGATAACAAAATTTCCAAGATCTCAATATCTCCTTCAAGGACACACTCATGACAATCTAATTTCCTCTCATCGAGCTCCACCTCTGAAAGTTTCTATCATGTCCCCATAGTGACATGGGCTGGCGACCTTTCTTGAGTCTTGGGCAGATCCTTATCTAATCCATGGCCTAACATACAGAGGCTTCCTACCTCGTCAGTAAGATACACAAGAAGGGACTGCTATGAGACCTACAAAAACAGTTACTAAGGAACAGATGGAGAAAGGGCCACAAAGGAAAATTTGTTTAGGCCCATGGGGAGGGAAATGGAAGAGTTGTCCAAGGGGAAAGATACTTGAGCATCTGGAGGAGTGCCTGGAAACTGACATGGAGACGCTGCTAAGGTGGGGGAAGCACATGGCTGGAGGGAGCTCGGACCACGTGTGTCTCCACAGAGCCAGTAACAGCACCAGATGTCCAAGAGCCAGTAGTTGAATCGTCATTGATTTGAACATAAAAACAGTTGCATGAATACATTCTATAATTTTCATATAAACAAACCATGCATTGCAGCCACATCGCTCCTCTACTTCGTCATTTGACACTGGGAGAAAAGTCCTGTAAATTCTCTTTGAAATTTTACAAGATCATCCAAAACACATTCTAGTGGAAAGTTACAAACACAATTACGGTAGACATAAATTCATGAATGACTTACAGTTGAACCTAAACGAAAGGAAAACCCCCGCAATTTATTTCTTTTCCATCACCCTTGAATTTCGGGTTAAGCATTTCATTCCATTTTGTCTTCAGCAGGACCAGGTGGTGGAAGCTCTCTGGAGCACAGCACAGGGTCAACAGCTCAAGTGCTGGACAGACTCAGGTTTCATTCCTGCCTCTGTTTCGCAGGAACCGTGTGACCTTGGCAAGGTTTCTCATCATCTCTACCTCAGTTTCCTTGTATATAAATCAAGAGTTACAGCACTGTGTGGCTCAAATAGCCTCTTAAGTAAATACTATGTGGAAAGAGTTTGCAGAGAGTCTGCTGTGTAGTGGGAGCTCAGTGAATAACTGGAAATAAGGACAGAACAAGATAGTGAAATGTCAACCTATAAAATACTAAGAACCTAACTCAATCAACAAACAACTGAAAAAAATCTCTCTCTTGGTCAATAACTATATAGTCTGGATATTCAAAGCAGGGTGGGTTTCAGATGAACATGGTTTGAATTTTTTTTTCTGGTAAAGTGATTTGGTTCTCTTTCATCCTTGCTCCTTAAGTCTAGAACCAATCAAAACCCTCACGAAACTCTCTAAGCTTCTTGGACGTGCCTCCCTCCATTTTACTCTATACTTTAAAAATATTTATACTTGGGGCTGGAGAGATTGGCTCGGTAGTTGAGAAGAATGCCACTCTTACAGAGGACCCTAGTTTGGTTCCCAAGACCCGTGTAGGACAGTTCACAGCTACCTATAACCTCAGCCAAAGGGGATCCAACATCCTCTTCTGGTCTTTATGGGCAACTGTATCCATGTGCACATAATTCTCAAACACAAACACATGCATACATATAATTTAAAATAAATGAATAATCTTTAAAACATTTATGCTATTTACTGTACACCTAGAAGAAATGTGCTAATAACTAAAGAAAGGGATATCTGGGTATTTGAAAAGCCTGAATACTCATACATAACTTGGTTTATCTCAGGTAAGCACCAAATGGAAGCCCACAGGAGCAGTTACTATGGTGAACTTGAATAGATTAGCCCTGATATTCAGTGAATGCTGTTGATTGATTAACTCATCAATGATGACGTAGCTTTTCCACCATGTCTACAGAGTAGAATCACTTAGGATTTATGTGTGTGCGCACACGTGCACGTACATGCACACATGTACCTGCACATTTAGGGTTGTGAATGCTTGTGTGCTTGCCACAGTGCACGTGGGAAAATCAGAGGACAACTTCGGATGTTAGTCTTCACCTTCAACCTTGTTTAAGACAGAGTCTATTTGCTGTTTTTCTGCCATAAACCCCAGATTAGCTGGCCTACATGGTTCCAGGGATTCTCCTGTCTCTACCTCTTATTGCATGATAGTCATGCAATCCCCTGTCTCTGCTTCCTATTGTGTGATGGGCATGCTGTGATTGTAGATGCTGGAACCATGCATATGGGCTGTTACATTAATTCTGTGTTTCACACTCTGTTTCTCACGTTTGTGTGGCAAGTGCTTTACCCACTGATCCATCTCTCAAGCCTTGGGATTTTGCCTTTTAAAACGCCCTACATCTTCTGAGTTTAAGCTAAGAAGGAGATTGGTATTCTTTTTTTTAATTCTCAGGAAATTCATATATCTGTGTTTGAGAAACATTGCTGTGATAGAAAATAGACAAACTCTGCAAAAGCAGAAGAAATAAACAGTATTTGCTAAAGAGAGAGTAAAGATGGTTATATATTGATTCTTGTTTGTATTAATAATTTTGAAAGACGAAAATAATCTTTCTCATAAAATGTCATTTGTTTAACTTAATCCAATTGATTTTTAACATTTAATGAATGCTTGCTATATACATTGCACATTGTTCTAGTAACTGCCAGGAATATTCTTTAAAAGTCAGTAGCATAGTTCCGTGGTAGAGGGAATAATGCAATTATAGAGACAATGTTTACACACAAAAACATAATGATAGATAACTATAACACAATGACATGGACAATTAAATCAACTGATTCCAAAGCTCTCGAGGAGGCCAAGAGGAATAGCCAAAGCAGCTGGACTCTGGGGAAGCTGGACTCTGGGGGAAACTGAGACAGGGTTTGAAGTGGTAAGATTTGAAGACACATAACAAACAGGATGAAGGAATTTCAGCATGTCTTTTGGGGTGTACATTGCAAAGGATCTAGCTTTCAAGTCCTTTTTCTAGCTGGCCCTCACTTGTTCTTTAAAAGTATGCCCAGGCTGCTGTGGCCTCCTACAAGGCTCTTTTTTCTTCATGATTCATTGCCTGTGTGGCATGTGAACAAACACATACCATGATAAAAATGACAGCCAGAGCCTCTCCCTGGAAATGAAAAGTCTCTAAGATCAGCTTAGGAAGAAAAACAAGCAAAAATAATGGAACAATCCTATAGAAATCAGACATGTGTACCACTCTTGAATTTGTTTTATTTTCTCCCTTTGTCCGAATGGGCTTCCTGGCACTTTAGGCTCTTGGCTAATGTGCTTTCTTTTGCCATTTGTCTTCATTCCGCAGTCTTGTTCCCTTTGATTCGACTGTCTCCTCCCTTTGACATGTTAGCAGCATTTACTTAATATTGGTTGAAAATTTTGTTTCTTTAATTTACAATTTGTGGTTGGGAAATGATCTGCTTTTGTTTCAGGTTGTTTAATGTTTTCCAATGTAATATTCCTTCTTGCACTCCAGCGGGTTCATTTACAAAACATTTAATGTCATTTGAGTCTTTGAAGAGTCGTGCCTTTGGTTAGAACAAAAGTGAGTTCCTCCAGAGAGCTTGTGATGCTTTATAATGGGTAAAGATTAACTTCACTAGGTTTGTGAACCAATAAAAGGAGTAGGAAACTTTGGATATTTATTCCTTTTCTTTTATCTATTAATGTTTCATTCAATGAAGTATTTATTGAGACACCATCACTGTGCCAAATTCAAGGCACAAAGAAGGTTAAGCTCCTGAACCAAATAGCTTATAATTCTTTCGGGGGACTGGAGGGAGAGAAGAAAAATGGGGAGTGAGAATATAATATGAATACCAAGGTAAAAACGAGGAGCTATGGGTGGGGGTCAGAAAGAGGTCACCATCTCAGAGACAGCCTTCCAATACAGCAAAAGCAAAAGCTTAAGCTCCATAAAAGAAAGAGAAAATGTTATCCCAGGTCTTCGATGGACACTGTATTGCAGAAGACCCAAGTCATGAAATGTCGTTAAGCTTCAAGTGTGGATGAAATGACTCCAAAGTAAGAGATAGGCATGAACCTGGTCCCAGCTTGAAAAGTGTAAACTCAGCACTAGAAACAGCATAAATCCATTCAAGTACATTAGCAAGGAGACGCATTGCTGGCTTAATGTCACAGCGGTTTGGAAAAGAGAATGAAGGCTGGGGAATCAGAAGAGGCAATCGTCAGCTTGAGAGTAATGAGATTGTGAGCAGTGGTGTCAAGACTCACATACAGGATTTGAAAGAGTAGAAAGTGGAGCTGACAGAATCTGAGGAGTGGGTTGGTTTAAAGGTGGATATGAGATTAGAAGGAGGGCAGAAAAAGGTGATGTCCAGGTGTCTAGTTTGGACAACTGGTGGGTGTGATCTCTGTACCTAAGCAGTCTTCTCTTATACTGGTCAGTGCATGAATAGATTTTGCCCAGAACTAAGTTAAACACATGTGTTTAAGTAGTAAGGGAAATTTAAGCATCCTGTTCACAATTCAATGTACAAAATTTCATTTGCACTTACATTTGTATGATACCTGGATAAGGTACCTTGTAATTTTATTCTATTGCTTTTTAATAAAACAGCACAAAAATTATAAATGAGAAAATGCATCATTTAAAATGTATTGTCTGAGGACATGTTCTTCCAATTTTTAAATCATAGACATTTGATAACATTTTTAATCCTCTTTTTTGTTTCATAATTATTACTGCTTTTTAAAGATTTTATTTTTAGAGCAGTTTTAGGTTCATACCACTATAGGAAAAGTATGGTAAATTCTCATATACTCACCCTTCTCCCACTTGCAATATCTCCTCTATTATTACATCCCCAAAGATACATTTGCCACAACTGATGAACCTACATTGGCACATCATTGTCACCCTGTTGCTGGATCCTAACGGCTCTCTTGGGGGAGGGGGTGAGAAGGCACAGCACAGACACTGGGAGTCAGTTGAAGGCAAACAACAGACTCAATTATCCAATAACGGGAAAGGCCTTATACACCCTCCTCCCAGCACCCAAGCTGTGTCCCAATCTGGTGGCATTGCGTGGTCATCCCTCATTGGCTGGGCATGATCAGGAACTCTGTGACCAGGAACTCTGATAGCACCTGTTGCTAGACCCTCAGGCAGACTCCAGGTTGGCTCATAAGAAAATACATTATGTGTGTGCCTTGGCAACTGGTTTGAGCCAATTTCCTGGAGCCTATGAGCCTGTCCTACTACATCACCCAAAGTCCACATTATTTTAAGACTCTGCCATGATGCTGTGCATTCTGTGTGTGTACACTGTGTGGACAGTGACATTTGTCCATCATTAGAGCATCTTAAATATATTGTAGTGCTCTAAGTTACTCAATTATTTTAACACCTGAATATAGAAAAGAGACTTTTCTACATTCATCATCATACATTCAGCTAGGATGGCAACTGGCTGCAGAATCACATTGTGTCAATGATTAGTCTAGTATTGCTTATTGAATCCTTCCTGGATACTTGGAAAACATTAAAGGATAATCAGGACAAACGGAACATTTTCCTAGTTTAAAATATGTTGTGCTGCCATACTTACCAAACATTTTCAAATGCTTGTTGTGTTAAAATGTGAAGGAATTTGAAACAGCAAGAAGCCAAAGGAAAATTTATTCTTCCACAAGTATCAAATGGTCCAGAACAATGACAACTGCGAGTTAACTAACACTGTATTTCAGGAATCAAGTCAGACTCCTGCCCTTGGGGATATGTACCATAGTGAAAATAGACATTTTTATGAGAATAATTATTTGATTTATTAAAATATGCTTGATAAAAGTATACATGCAAGCTTTTTGAAGTGACTTTAATATAAGCACAGACATTGTGAAATGGTTATCATAACCAAGCATGCCTTATGCAGTGAGGGGGGGGGATTAGAATACAAGATGTAACTCCAAAGACAATTTTGAAAACAGAATCAATTACTATTAATTACAGTTCCCAGGCTGCATGCTAGGTGTCCAGAACTCATTCACCTTAGAATGAATGCATGTGTCCTCTGAGCACACTCTCTCTCCATTTCCTATACCCTTGTCCCTATTAGGTTGACTTTTTTTAGATTCCATATATAGATGAGATCACACAGTATTTTTCTCTCTGGCTTGTTTCACCTAATTATGTGGTCCTCTGTGTTCTTTCATGGAGACACAGATTGCAGTTTTACCTCTTTTTATGACTGAAAAACCCAAACCAAAAAAAAAAAAAAAAAAATGACACAATGATCCTGATCATGAGTCATATGATTAGTTCATCTTCATTGTCAACTTGACTGGATTTTCGATCATCTAGGAGATAAGCCTATGGGCATGCCTGGAAGGCCTTTCCAAGGAGCATTAGTTGAGCCAGGAGGACCCACTTTAAATATTGATGACACCATGAAAAACAGAGGGGAGAGAAGAAAGCCTGAAGAACACCGGTATTCATCCATCTCTGCCCCCTGACTGAGGATGCAATATGCCATCCAGTCCCTACCATGATGGCCTGTATCCCCTCCGACTGTGAGACAAAGTAACTCCTTCTTTCCTTAAGTGACTTCCTGTCAGGTATTTGTTCAGAAGAACAGGAAAGGTAACAATTAAACCTAAGAAACCAAAATCAACTCCAAATGGAATGTGAAACACAGAGGCAAGTTCCTGCAGACGTTGGTCTTGGCGATGACTTTTGCATTTCACACCAAAAATCTCTACTCACGAAAACAAAAATAATAGTACTACATTACAGTGAACCCCTTCTGCATAGCAAAGAAAATGAAATGAAATGGCATATTATGCACTGGGGGAAATATTTGCAAAGTATGTGTTTAATAAGAGGTTTACATCCAAAAATCTATATAGAACTCAATAGTAGACAGAAAAAAAAAACTTGATTGAAAACTAGTCAAATAATCTGAATATATACCTCTCCAAAAAATGCATAAAAATAGTCAACAGATATATGACAAGTATAAATCATAAAGAAGACACAGGTCTAGAGATGGCTCGTCAGGTAAGAACATTTGATGTGTAGACATGAGAATCTAAATGCAAATCATCATCACCTATGTAAAGGGCTGGGCATGCTGTGCGCACCTGTGACCCCAACACTGTAGAGAATGGATACAAGAGGACTGGAGATTTCTGACTCCTAGAGTAACCTCGGGCCCAAATAAAGACCTTCTCAAGAGAAAATCTTGGAGAATAGTTCAGCACCCATGAGTGCACACCCCATGTCTTCATCTGGCCTCCAGGAACCCATGAGTGCACACACACACACACACACACACACACACACACACACACACATACCACACACACAAAGACACAAATGGGTCCAGTGGGGTATGCCTTGTACTCCTGATACTTGAGAGGCTACAGCAAGAGTAGTGCTGGGAGATCAAAAAGAAGCTACATAGCAAGTACCAGGCCACTCAGGAGTAGAGAGCAAGACTCAAAAGCAAAGCAGAAGGAGGAGGAGCAAGAGGAAACAGAGAAGGATGAAGAAGAGGGGAAGATTCGCATCAGCACCACTATAAGATAGCATCCCCACCTTCCTCTTCCATTGATCCTGCGTTTCTTTGAATCATTTCCTATGCTTGTAGCTAAACATTTTGGGGGACAGGTTCTTCAAAGCTCCACTGTATTCTTTCCATTTTGATGAACCGATTTCCCATCTTTCTTTCTAAGAAGTGACCTGAACCCCCAGAAACTTCACTGAAGTAGAAGAGCTCTAAAGTTTTGTGGGTTTGTCCCACCTCTTAGTTTATGTATTTCTAAGTCATATACTTTGTTGCTCTTTGCTTATCATATCTGATCAATATAATATTATTAATATAGAAGACCAGTGTGATGTTCTGTACAGCATCAAGACAACCCATTTCTCTGCACACTGTTAGAGTGCACAGTGACACAGGTACAGTCCTGTTTCCAGAGCTTAAAGCTGAATGCCACCAGAGCAGATGGTAAGCAGGTTATTTTTGGCGAATCTTCCAAATTTGTAAGTAGTAAAAGGCATTTTTCAGGTCAATACCTGTACACCGTGTGGCAACGTTCATGGTTATTTGTTCTAATAAAGGTATCATGGATAGGACAGCAGGAAAAATATGATTGCCATCATCATCATAGATGTGTGATTCATCGTCATTCTCCAAGATCCATTAAAAGTCTTCACAGCTCAGGGGACTGGATTAAATGGGAATATTATAGGTATTACTCAGCGAATTTCCAGGATTGGGGAGTGACATTAATTTATGCAATCTCCTATATGAGATATTGTTTTTTTGTTTACTACCCCTGTGGGAATGAGAAACTCCCTTGGTTTCCAAGATGCCCATCTAGCTATGATGACCCTCATTTTACAGGTCAAAGAGCAAAGGTGGGGGTTCTGGCAGTGGTCACATACATCTGTTTCAATTACACCCTGGAGTTACAGCAATAACTGGTTCTACAGTAGCTCAAAAGCTTGGGCCAAGAGAGCTGTGTCCTCAACCACTCGAAGCTCTCATTTTAACGAACTGGTGAACTACTGTGGGCCAGTTAGACCACGGCAATTAATGTAATTAAGAGTAAGTATTTACTAGTTCCCGAAAGATCTAGAATTCTGGGTTGCCTTTTCTGTCCTTTTCTTTTTCTTTTCTTTTTTTTCTTGTTCTTTCCTTTTTCTTATTTTCTTTGAGGTACTAGGACACAAACCCAGGGCCCCATACCTGTCAAGCAAATGCTCTGTCACTGAGCCCACATAGTCCTAGCTGTTACATTTTTCCATAGTGCAGAAATAGCTTCATGCCTTCTGGAGAAATAAATGGTCTTCTCTTGTAATGAATGGTGATGGGATCCTTCTTCAAAGAGCCCTGAAGTCTTCTTCAATCAGAGCTCAGCAGCAACAAATTGATTAGGTATGGATGAGTATTTGAGGGGTGGCCTCAGCTCTCCATTATGTCAACGCTTGGAATTATGGATAACATAATTTGGAGTTTCTTTACGATTTAGGTAGATTAATAATCTAACAGACTGCCCATCTCTTTTCTTTGCTGGAAATGCTGTGATGCACTGGACACCGCCATGGACCTCAGCAGCCTAATGTATCCTGGTCCACAGTGTGCCTCTGTCGTCTTTATAAAGTGTGCACCCACTGTGACCTTGGCAGATTGGTGCTGCTGCCTCGCCTGTGTTATCCACAGGACAACCATCCTCCTTGAAAGCAGGCCCACCTGTCTCAGACATGTCTGTCCTACAAACAGATGGGTCCATAAAATGTTGCAAGAACATAAGTGTTCCCCTCAGTGACATTTCCTTCTGAATCATGGTGAAGGAGGTGTTCTTGTGATTTCTAGAGTGTTCCATTTGGAGTAAGTGTGAAGTCTGCGCATGGCCTACCCATTCCCAATTCTAAGCCTTTGAATTCCTTCATTGTTCCTGGAAGCTGCCGTGCACCATCCTGAGATACACATAGCTCACGGTATGTGCTCAAAAGACCGGTGTTAAATATTTTTTCAGAAGTTTTTGAACCAAGTGTTAAACAATTACTTAAAAATTCAAACATATAAAAAGAACCTGAAAGCCTATGTGAAAAGGAACCCTCCCACTACAGAGAAACAAAACACTTCTTTCCTGTGTTTTCTTGGCATTTAAATTGTTAAAATGATCCTCTTCAGAGACATAACAAAGGCCTATCTCAGGCAGATCTGGAGTTTTTATTTATTATTTCATATTTACAGCTCATTGGAAATCAACATGCAACATTACCTTGAGGGTACCAGCTTGCTCATCAAAAAGACATAAAGAATATTTACCTCCCTTCCGGGGATTATTGTGAGAATTGGACACGATAACATATAAAGGCACATCGCCCGATGCAAAGTGCACAGGAATTTTTTTCATTTTAAAAAATGACATGTGTTTGTTTATGTGCATGTGTGCATATGCATGTGTGTGCCTGGGGAGGCCAGAAGAAGTTGTTCGATCTCCTAGAACTGGAGTGACCGGTGGTTCGAAATCATCCAACGTGGATTCGGGGAAACAAACTTGGGTCCACTGCCAGAGCAGTATGTACTCTTAACTGCTGAGCCCTCTCTCCAGCCCGAAGAAATGCTTAATAAATATTAACTGCCACTATCTTCTTTTTTTTTTTTTTTTTTTTTTTTTTTTTTTTTTTTTTTTTTTTTTTTTGGTTTTTCGAGACAGGGTTTCTCTGTGTAGCTTTGCGCCTCTCCTGGAACTCACTTGGTAGCCCAGGCTGGCCTCGAACTCACAGAGATCAAGAGAATAGTATTACATACCATCAGTTCTGTATGCAAAAGTCTAATACGTGCATCATAATACTGTCCGGAGTCCTGGGATGAGAGCTCTCCAACTCCACAATGTCCCAGGGTCAGTGTTTGCCACTTGACTTTCTTCGAGCAGCTGCACTCGCTCAAACTGACCCAAGTTTTATACCTTCCTCTCCTCAGCTGGGCTACGTGCATACCCCCAGTGCTGCCTGAGTCTGTCCTCAGAGCAGCTTGACTCTCTAACCTTGAGTAAACTCAGCAATGTGCGGCCTGTGATAAATACAAGTGAGACGATGTTAGAGCTGCTTGATTTATTGTGTCTTAGGAAATACAAACCTCCTCGCATCATGGGAATTAGTGATGGAATTTTAAAAAGAATAACAAAAGGAAATCGGGAATGGAAGGAAAAAAAATGCCCTGGTCCAACTTAAAAAAAAAAAAAAAAAGCTTTCTAATAAAAAATGTAAACCAGATGCAGCTAGAGATGACTGATAATTAAGGATGATAAATGGCTAATGTTTTCTATTGAATTACCCAGCGCAAACTATTGTTTCTCCATAAGGGAACTATTTACATATGGCTGCTGGGCTATCTTTTTACCTAAATTTGATTTCACAGGCAATTCTCCTGATCTCAACATGCCCACTCCACTGTAATCCCTGTATTTCCCTCAGGACGGTGACTCTATGACATTTCAGAACCCTCTTTTATCGGAATAAAGAAGGATGGACCAGATTATAGATAAATGCCCTCTCTAGTGAGCAAAGTCCTTCTATAACAAAGCCATAACAAGTAGGATATAAACCCTGTTTCCTCAATGCAAATGACACACCAGCACAGGTTACCCACATCCCAGAAGACAGTCCATTGTGACAAAGGATACATATTTTCAGGCACATGTAAGAGTGACATGCCCAACCTTTGATTAAGTGTTTCCTTTGGGGCTGGAAAGATGGCTCAATGGGTAAGAGTCTTTGCTGTACAAACATGAGCACCTGAGTTTAATGCCCAACACTCACATAAAAAGCCAATAGTGGTCATATGTACCTGTAACCCCAGTACGGGGCAGAAAGGTAAAGAACAGAAAGATCTTTGTGGCTTGCTAACCACAGCCTATTAAAAAAAAAAAAAAAAAAAAAAAAAAAAAAAAAAAGATGAGTTCCAAGTTCAGTGAGAGCTGTTGTGGAATAATCTTTTTGTACACTGTGAAAATATGTCTCTGTTTTACCTCATCTGCCTAAGGTGCCTTCTCATTGGTTTAATAAAGAGCTAGACAGCCAATAGCAAGGCAGGAGAGGATAGGTGGGACTTCCAGGCAGAGACAGGGACTCAGGAAAGAATCTGAGATGTGGCAGGATTTGCCAGCCAGATGCGGAGGAAGTTGGAAGTACTGTACTGAGGAGAGGTAATAAGCCATGAGGCAGAATACAGATTAATATAAACAGGTTACTTTAAGCTTTAAGAATTAGTTGGGAACAAGCCTAAACTAAGGCCAGGCTTTAATAATTAATAAGAAGTGTACATGTCATTAATTGGGAGCTGGCTGTCCAAAAAACAAAACAAAACAAAACAAAAAAAGTCCTGCTACAGAGAGCTCCTATGTTAAGTGAAAAAGGCCGAGAGCAATAGAGAAGTCTGGTTTCCTCCTCTGGCCTCCACACAATCACATGAGGGTACATGCACCTGCACACACATATGCCTCAGACACAAACACCTCTTCACTAAATGTCACGACAATTGTTCTCACACTCATGGGCATGAGGCATGACTGCAGCCTCTTTTCTGGGTTCCTCCAATGGTGCTAGTCTGTAGCTAAACTTGAAGTTAATAATTTGGTATTAACGGTGTGCGGGCTTTTCCTAAAAGCCATTGTTTAATCTGTGCTGAGATTATCTAAACTAAGAATGGAATTGATCTGTAGCCCCCATTCACGTCACATCATGTGGGCATGCAGATTAGGGGATGCCCAGCTTTTGACATTGCAACATAACGTTGTCATCTACAAATGTATTGCATTGCATTCATAGCAAACTTGTCATGCATGTAGCCCAAAAGCCACTTTGGCACCTGATCATAGACTATCCTCAACAACTAGTGGGTGATTGGTTGACAAGATTGTGTTTGCTGAAGGTATCTATGCTAAAAGTCAACTAAGACAACTAGCTCAAGGTTATTTAATTTCAGGGGTTATTTTTTTTAGGGAGGATGGAATTGTTAATCATATACAAAGAAAACTTTTAATAAGAGAGACTGACTAATAATCAAAAGGTGACCTCTTTCTAACCCAGAAATGTCCTACGAAAAACCTAACCTTGGGCTTCTCCAACCAAAGATGCTAGCTACCAATTATTGTCACTTGAACTTGCCATCAAGGTTGTTAAAGCCTCAGTATAGGGACGTGTGTGTGTGTGTGTGTGTGTGTGTGTGTGTGTGTGTGTGTGTGTACATATAGAGAAAGAAGTATTTATATGTGTTTAAGGTACAACTACCCCATTCTGGAAAAAAGAGAACAAATATACTACAAAAGCTTCCTGTTGGAAAGGAAATTTGATTCCTATATAGCACCCACCCTGCTGGGACCAGCATGCTTTTAGACCTGGGAGCAAGAGGGATGAGACAAATTCGAATCATCTAAGGATATTCGATGAGGAAGGAATCAGGGGCTATTTCGCGTGTTTTCTTGTTCAGCTCATTCAACTACCTTGGACAACAAAACTTTCCATTTATTGCCTTGCTTGGGAAGGAGAACATACTCGGCTTCGCAGACAGAGGTTTCCAAAGCATGTCGACACAGTAAGATGAAAGAAAGAATACAGAAAAGGAACGATGCGATCAGCCAGAGCGTCTCATCTCGTTTTGGATGCCCACGTATCTGGTTTGATTTCCTACCCACACGTCTCAGAGCCCAGATGTCGCATATCTGAAGCAGAGCAGGTTGGGCGTAGTGGCGATGACAACATTGAAGGAAAGTCACTCTTCAGCTCAACATCAGACAGCTAAATTGCTCTGTTAGTTTGAAATTTAAAAATTGGTCCCAGATGCTCCAACTTCTTTTGGCTCCTGATTTCTCAACACTAAATAAAGACAAATAATTGATCAGGCTATGGTAAAGAGAAAGGGGGAGGGAAGGAAAGGAGGGAGGGAGGGAGAGAGAGAGAGAGAGAGAGAGAGAGAGAGAGAGAGAGAGAGAGAGAGAGAAAGAAAGAAAGAAAGAAAGAAAGAAAGAAAGAAAGAAAGAAAGAAAGAAAGAAAGAAAGAAAGCAAACAGCTTGTGATTTGGAGACGGAGGTGACCAGAGTTTGAGTCACCAGTAAGTCACTATGTACCTTCTTTCAGCCTTTGTTCTTGAAGTGTTGGATTAAATAGAGTAATTTGGCCCAATCCTCTGAAACACTCCATAGGGCTTAGACCTGGCCATAGGATCCAAATCTCTCTTGTGCCACATCCAGAACAAACATTACCCAGGTTTGCTTTAGAAATATGCAAAACTTCCTATCAACTAATGGACTGACATTTGATGAGGTGGTGGGAACAAAAGGCAGTTTCTCCCTTAATATTCTTGAGCCCAGTTGTTATATTCTTCTCTTTACAGGTGGAAATAATTAACTGTTAAAATCGAATTCATTTGATTAAGATAATAATCAGCCAACTAATAATTATAATTGTAACTGTGAAGACTCTACTAATGGTTGACCTAGGATTAGAAGTGACATTTTATTTATATACGTATATATATATATGTGTGTGTGTGTGTGTGTGTGTGTGTGTGTGTGTGTGTGTGTGTGTATGACAATTACCTACTCCCTATTAATATGGCACCTATATCATAAAAACCTTAATTATGGACTGGGAAGATATCTCAGCCCCAAAAAGCAAACACAAATCCTCAGTTAGATCCCCACAACCCACACAGAAGAAAGTTTAGCACAATAATATGCTTTTAATCCCTATGGCTCACTGGCCAGTCAGCGTAGCAAAATTCAGGGGCCTCAGGTCCCAGTCAGAAAGCCTGTCTCAAAAAAAAAAAAAAAAAAAAAGGTGGACAGTCCCTGCAATGCAACACCCTAGGTTGACCCCTGGCCTCTAGATAAACAGATACACTCTTGCACTCACGCACATGTGCGCCTGAGCACACACATATGTCTGCACATCCATGTGCATGTAGACACACAAAGCAACAATTATACGATGACTATGTCAGCTACGATTACTAATACCTTGTTCGGCAGCTGCCACTTGGGTTTTTCAACAGAGAGACGTAAGAAGGCACAAGTGGCACCTTCTCTTCTGTAGTTGGAAGTAACGCACTCTATTAGCTGAGCCTCACTCAGACTGCGAAAATGCCAGGCTGCCGTAACTAAGGAAGTCAAGATGGGATCAGATCCTGCTGGATGCTGAGATCCTGTCTGTCTTGTCTTGTCTGTCAGTCTCTTGACTTCATTTTCAATAACACACACACACACACACACACACACACACACACACACACACACATGCTGGAGGCACTGACTTGTCACAACTACTGGCATAGTCCTTTAAGCTGAAAGGAGACCTCCTGTGTCCCAGATAGCTCGGTCTGACTGGTCAAAAATAGGGCACATGCCCAGCCCCGGAATGAATGGAGGAGAGCAAGCCATAGCTCTAGGACCATACATTAGAGGCCAGGTGGTTCTCATAAGGAAATGTGGGCTCTGCTACCAATGAGGGTGACGGACCACCACTATGTTCCTGTCCTAGGTTTTTCCCTTCCTCCTGCCCCTCGTTTATACTAGCAGCATACTCTCCAGATACTCGGGAGGCAGGGGCAGGCAGATCTCTGTGAGTTCAAGGCCAGCCTGGTCTACAAAGTGAGTTCCAGGACAGGCTCCAAAGCTACACAGAGAAACCCTGTCTCAAAAAAAGAAAAAAAAATAGGTTGAGAACCCCTCCAAGACTCATGAAACTTACCACCATAATGTTATTACGAAGTGGGACATTTGGGGGAGGTGATTAGATCAGACAGGCTCCACCTGAATGGATGGGTTAACCTTAGAAATGGTTTAATTATTGAGAGCATAGGTTTGAATACCTTTTTATCAATGTTTGTTTTTTAGTCTCTTGGCCTGCTTCCTGCCCTCATCTCCCCTGCTCTGGCCATGTGATGCCCTCTATGGTGCTAAGATGCAGAAGATGTTTTCCAAAAAAAAAAAAAAAGAACCTTCCTTGGACACAGCCCTACCACCTGAGATTTCCCAGCCTCCACAGCTGTGGAAATAAAAGGCTTTTACTCAGTCATCACTCTCCAGCCTTCTGCTAAAGCAGCAGAAAATTGAGCCAGGGTAGGGGGATATTTTGCCAATGTGCTGTATACAACAATCCTGTGACTAACACTGTACTAAATAGCAAAAACAAAAATATAAAAAACTGAGCACATTTCTTTCCTCTGAAATCTAAAATAAGACAAGGGTGTCCTTTCTCTCCAACTTTATATTCAATATACTATACAGAGATTTCCTTTGGGTAATAAGAAAAGAAAAAAATAAAAGGGATACACAATTGGGAAAGGAAAAAGTCAAATAATCACTATTGACAGGTGACATGGCTTAATCAATAGTCTCTGAAAACTCTACCGGAAAGCTCTTGGACCTGACAAACACCTTCAGTGAAGTAGTTAAATACAAAATCAGCATGCAAAAAAAAAAAATCAGCTTTTCTATATAAAGACAGCAAATTCACCAAGATAGAAATGGGGGGCGTCCTGTTTATGATGTCTTAGCAACAACAACCACAGAAACAGGAATAAGCTTGACCCAATGAGATAAAACACACCCATAGTGAAAACTTTAAGACACTGAAGAAGGAAATAAAAGAAAACACCAGAAGATCTAAGACCTCCCATGCTCACATGCTGGCAGTTAACATTGTGAAAATGGCTGTATTACTAAGAGCAGTCCACAGAGTCAATGCAATCCCCAACAAAACCTCAATGAATAGCCATCACAGAATAAATGAAACAACCCTAAAATTCATACAGAAGCACAAAGGGTCTTGAATAGGTAAAGTGATCCCATGTAGAAAGAGAAATGCTAGAGATATCACAATATTTGACTTCAAATTATACTACAGAGCTATAGTAACAAAAGCAGCATGGCGCTGGCACAAATACATGCATAGAGACCAAAGGAATGGAATAGAAGGTCCAGAAGTAAACTCACATATTTAGAGACATCTATCTCTGGCAATTCTGACAAAAATATGCATCAGAGGAAAGATGGTCTTGGACAAATAGTGCTGGGAAAACTGAGTATTTTCATATAGAGGAATGAAACTAGATCTCTCACCTGCCCTACACTAATAAACTAATTCAAAGTGAATCAAAGACTATAATGTCTGAACTGCTAGAGGAAAACGTGGGTAAAACGCTTCAAGTTAAAGGAATAACCAAGGATTTTCTGTGCAAAACTCCAATAGCAAAGGAAATAATCCAAGAATTGACAAATGGGATTGTGTGAAATTTAAAAAGTTATATAGAGCAAAGGAAACAATCATCAGAAAAACATCAAAGAAGCAATTATCTCGATGAAGAGACAGACCACAGGGGGCAGGAATTCTTCACCAACTACAAAGCAAGGCAGAGGACTGATATGCAGGATGTATACATAGCTGGATAAATTAAACACCAAAACCCAAATCATCTAATCAATAAATAAGCTAATGTTACTTGGAGTCATCCAAATAAGAAATATTTGTCTAGCATCTTTAATCTTCAGGGAAATACAGATTAAAAATGCTTTGAGATTCCATCTTACCTCAGTCAGAAGGGCCATCACCAAGAAAATGAAAGGCAATGCTGTGTAAGAATGTGTGGAAAACCTTAGTCACTGCTGGTGACAATGTAAACCTTCATACTAACTATGGAAATCAGCACAGAGATTCCTCTAGAGAGACAGGGGGAGGAGAAAGGGGGCAGGGACAAAGAATGAGGTGACTCAGCAGGTAAAAGCCTTGCTGTGCAAACCCAACAACCTGATTTTGAACCCAGAACCCACAGAAGAAAGAAGTGACTCCAGAATGTTGATCTCTGACCTCCACACACTTGTAGTGTTATATTTGTACTCCCTCTCTCTTTCTCTCTCTCTCATCAGAGTGTTATATATTTCACATATCATACACATATATCACACACATAATAATAATAATAAAATAAAAAATAATTTTCAATGAAAATAGAGTTAGCACATGATTTACATACTCTGGTATGCACTCAAAGGACTCTAAGTCAGCATGCCATAGAAATGCTCATACATCCATGTTTATAGCTGTACTACTCACAGCAACCAAAAAATGGAACCAGGCTAGAGGTCCATCCACAAATGAACAGATTTAGAAAACATGGTACACATATGCAATGTGTTTGTATTCAGTCACGAATAAAGTGAAATTTACATGAAAAGCAGTACAACTGAAAATCTTTGATGTTAAATAAAATAAGCCAGACTCAGAAAGGCCAATGTTACATGTTTACTTTCTTATATGGAACCTAGGTTAAAAATTTTATATATATGTGTGTGTGTGTGTGTGTGTGTGTGTGTGTGTGTGTGTGTGTGTGTGTGTTTCTCCATATATGTGTGTTTGTGGGTCATCAGGCTGGAAGGGGGATTATGAGCAAGGAAAAAAAATCGTAAGAGAAATGGCAAATAGAGAAGGTGATGGAATACATATCACAGGGAAGTGGAAAGGGGGGATGACTGGGAGAAGAAAAGAAACAAGATAGTGGTGGAGAGAGAATATAAGTAGTGGCTATAGGGAAAGAAAAAATGCATAATCACAGAAAGGGAGAGACATGATGAAACCCATTAGTGTGCATGCTAGCCTAAAAGCAAATACATAAGAAACTCAGTTTTGATGCCTTATCTCTATAATGTGCATAGATATGTGTTCAGTTGGAACCTCCAGCTCACTCCTGCTTGATCCAGAAAGCCCCATTGCTCTCTCTCCAAACCCCACCCTCTCAGAGAATCTCCAACAAAGGGAAGGCACCAAAAAGCCCAGTTCCTCATTCTTGGCAGCTGTGGCAGTTCCTCTCCTGAAGTTGCCAGCAGCCCAAGTCCCCACTGAAAGTGCTCAGCTTTTGACCGTACTTGGGCACAAACCCAGCTTGTGGTGGACACATCATCACCCCTCACCTACAATCTATATGATCTCCCTGCTTTATCAGGCACATGACTTCTCTGGCCCAATCTCTGGGGCTGGAGGACTCACCTGGGAGTTACTTTGCTCAAATAAACCTGTTCTTTCACTTTTTCAATTAGGCTTGATCTGGCTTACCGCATTGGCGGGCAGAAACCTATGATCATAATGCAGAAAATTTATTAATATGTATGTAAAAGCCCAAAAAAAGGCATAAAAATTCTTAGGTCTGGGTATCATTCAGCAGTAGGAAGTTTTACTAACACATACAAAGTTTTGGATTCTATCACAGCAACAGCAAAATAATACTAATGTTTAAGAAAAGAATCAAAGAGAACAATTCACACTAAAAATGTAGAAAACTAAACATTACTAACAAAATCATGATAACAATAATAAAGCAATAACTCAAAAGCCCTAGTGTTCTTTCTCTCAATCTTAATGACTCTTCTGACCATCTTTCTTTCATTTAGTTCTCCCCATCCACACTCCAAGAAGGCACTCATGATAAGAAAAATTTAGACACTGCCTGCTTATGCACAGGTAAAGTCTGTGCCTGGAAGTTAAACTGTATGACACAGAGACAGTGTACTAAGTATGAAATACTAGGAGAGCTGAAAGCACACAGTGTGTGAGAATTCAAAGAAGCTTCTCTGAGAAAAGGATGCTACTTGCAGATTAGCTTCCAGGGAGAACCAGCCTTCTACAAATGTGAACAAAGGCCATTCCAGCCACAGACCTCAGCTTAGACAGGAGGAGGCCAGTAAAACTGGACTGGCTCGTGTAATTTCCTACATACTCAAGATATTTAGGAATCCAACTGGATTATCAGGTAGATTATAAAACTTATTTTAAGAAGACATAACTTATAACCAAGAAAGTTGTGTCCTCTCTCTCTCTCTCTCTCTCTCTCTCTCTCTCTCTCTCTCTCTCTCTCTCTCTCTCTCAGAAGGACAATTCATGGGTGTCATAGGGATCTTTGGATTGAGAGTTCTAGTGGGACACAAACTCATCCCAGGAAGTGAGACACACATTGTCCACATTATTACCCCTGCAAGAATGGTCAAGAATCCCAAGGAAGCTAGCCAGAGGCAGACAGTGACCTTCAGGTTGAACTGGTTGACTCAATCCTCTAGCATGAGACTCAGGTCTAATATCTGCAAGGTCCTGTAAGCTACCTTCAATTTCTAGGCTACAAATGGACCCTTTACTTAGCATTATCAAGACCCACATGTAGCTAAGGTGGGGCAAGTCTGCCACCTTCATTTGCTTACAACCACATTTGCTTAAGAGTAGGTCCATAGCACATTTTATATGAAGAGCGGCATATTCTCTAAGAAGAGCACAGTTCTCTGTCATAAAGAACAACCCTTAAGAAAACTATAGGAGAATTCATTTCATTCTTCACCTTTCACTTGGTCTCTCTCATTTCTTAACAATCTCTTTCAAGTCACCAGATACAGGCTTCTCAATTGATTTTTTATTTTAATTATGCATATGTATTGTCTGGTGTGTGTGAGGTGGATGATCTGTACATGTGAGTGTAAGTGCCCTCTGCACCAGAAGAGGGCATCGGATACTCTGGAGCTGAGGTTTCAGGCAGAGGCAGCTGGAAACTCAGGTACTCAGAGCCAGGATGGGTCTTAACCACTGATCCACCTGTCCAGGCCCCGACAAAAAAATAATTTAAATATTCATGCCACTTATTCTTCCTTGTTTTAATGGGTTTCTGGGTAGTTGCTAAAGATATATGGCATACAAACGGATAATAGCTAATAAGAGACACATGCTTTTTAAAGAAAATGGTTACATAGTTGCATTACAGACATAAATTTGCTTATGTGTTCAAATAAAAAATGTATAAAGATGGGCATATGCATAGTAAAAAAAACATTAAAGTATTCTGAGTTGGTGGGTTTTGTGTTCACTTATCCATATTTTCCATATATTCTAAGATATGGAATGTAAGCTATTTGACAATTATGAAATCTGTTTTACAAAAGAGATGAGAAAGAAACATACATATGCAGAGGCAAAAAGCTCAGAACCACCTCTTACTGGGTTCATTTTCTTGGTGTGCTTTGTTTTGTTTTTGTTTTTGAAAACAGGGTTTAGCTGTGTATTCCCAAAGCCGTCCTCAGACTCATTAGTCTCTAATTCTCCATCCTCCTGTTCACAGTGGTTGCTGTCTGGATCATATTTACAAATTTTTGGCATCTTGGTCAAAGAACTGAAGAAGCACACACAAATGGCAAAGCCACAAAGGATTGTATTCAAAGGCAAAGTAAGAGAGGAGATAAACTATGAGGGAGCCAAGCCCCCCAGCAAGACTGCCCAAGAGCCTCGGGTTACCTCTCACATCTTCCTTCTGTGGGACCAGGAAGAGGAAGAGCTGGTTGCTAGGGATGAGGTATGGGTGGTTTACTGTTTTGATAGACAGGCTTGAGTTTTATAAGCCTTTTATGTATATCTTGTCCTATGCTGATTTTAAATATGTATAGCAGTAAGATAGTAAGTAGGGGATTTTTTCCCTAAAAGTTTATCAAAAGTCAATCAGCCCTACTAAGTTCTAAGTGTTATTAGGTAGTCAGTCGCTTTGTTGGGGGAGGCATAGCTCAGTGTAGATGGGGGTCCTGGGTTGCTAAATGTTTCGTTCATTGGAAAAGGGGTGTGTGTGTGTGTGTGTGTGTGTGTGTGTGTGTGTGTAGCTCAAGCCAAGAGGAGTCCCAGATTAATAAGTCTCCATGTTTGTGTGTCTCCCTCCCCACTCCTGCCTCAACCTCCTGAGTGCTGGGATTACTAACATCAAGCATATAACATCACAGCAAATGATTTTATTTACCTGGGGATTTTTTTGTTTGTTTACTTAATGTGAATGTAAGTCACGGAATCTACCACTCACCTACACCCTCAGCCCTAATTAGGTATACTTCAGGTAGATGAGTCACAAATTTTGCCCAATCAACCTACCTTACAGATACATGTAAAGGGAAACTTCACTGGTTTACAAACTGATATTAAGATTAAAAGAAAATATCTTGGACTGGCGTTGCGACTCAACTAGACAGTTAGTACAGTGCTTGCCCATTGTGCACAAAACAACTTTGGGTTCCCTCCTAGCACCCCACAAAACAAGATGTAGTGATCCACAGACTCTGGTGGAGGAAGTAGGAGGATCTGAAGTTCAAGGTTATCATTGGCTACATTGCAAGTTCGAAGTCAACCTGGGCTGTATGAGAGACACCAAAATACAAAAAGTATAGGAAAAATATTGATTTCCCTGATACTAATAATTTTTTAACTCCTTTCAAAGTTCTCCTTGAGACACTACAAAATAATGTTGTAATATACTTGGAGGTGTTTGAAAGTTATCTTGACACATTTTTCAATCTTTTCGATGCGCAGTGGCTATAAATTGAAGAATAAAATAGGAGCTATGTTTGGCCCCTTGTGTCCCTGAGTTCCACATCTATGGACTTCAACAGACAAAAACATTCTATAAAGGCAAGACTTCTGGTGGAGGGTTTGGGACACCAACCCAGCCACATAATCTTTGACCTACAATTTGTGCTGCCTACAAGATGTGCTGGGGTAAGGGTGGTGCAGAAATTGTGTGAGTGGCCAACCAATGACTAGTCCGGCTTGAGACCCAGGCCACAAGAGGTAGTCCACACTGCCTCGAGGGCCAGAACCCAGAGGGTGGACAGCCCAGAGACCTAGGATAGAATCAAACACAACTGGTTTTTAAAAAGCCAATGAAATGATTCCTAATGATATTCTGCTACACTCATAGATTGGTGCCTAGCCCAATTGTCATCAGAGAGGTTTCATCCAGTAACTGAAGGAAACAGATGCAGAGACCCACAGCCAAACATTAGGCGGAGCTCTGGGAATCCTGTGGAAGAGGGGGAGGAAGGAACGTAAGAGCCGGAGGGGTCAAGGACACCATAAGAAAACCCACAGAATCAACTAAGCTGGGCTCATGGGAGCTCACAGAATGAACTGACAATCTCAGACTTCAATAGACTGACCTAGGCCCTCTGCATATATGTGACAGTTGTGTAGCTTGGTCCTCTTGTGGGACTCCTAACAGTGGGAGCATGGGCTGTCTCTGACTCTTTTACTGGCTTTTGAGACCCTAGTCCTCAACTGGGTTGCATTGCCCAGCCTTAATACAAGGGGAGGTGTTAGTCTTACTGCAACTTGATATGCCATGTTTCGTTGATATCCAGGGGAGGCCTGCCCTTTTCTAAACAGAAACTGAGGAGAACTGGACTGGGAGAGGGACAGATGAGAGGTGGGAGAAGGGACTAGAAAGAGAGGAGGGAGGAGAAACTATGGTCAGTATGTAAAATAAATAAATAAATATTTTTTAAAAAAATATTCTACAAAACAAATAGTTGTGACTTTGCAGAATATATATTGTTTCCCATTAGGTATCTTAAGTAACCTAATGATTATTTTATGTATATACAAAGATGTGTGCAGATTATGCGCAAATGCTATGCCATTTTATATAAGAGACTTGAGCATCCATGGAGCTTGGCATCTAAGAAGATGGGTGCTGGAAACAATCCTCCCCACCCCACAGGCACCAAGGGGGAACTGCACTTTCTATTCCTATCCCATGAAATGTTTGGTTACTGGGAAAGTAGGTGAGTAATTATTTCCAAAGTGGTTTTACATTGTGACTTTGTGATTCATGTTCCCATTTGAGAATGAATAAACAAAAGCAAGTCACAATTTCCCACTAAAAGGATTTCATTTATTAACTAGAATTTCAGAAAGCAATTTCTCCAGCAGTTAAAAATGTATTATGGCTAAGGATAGTGGTGGGTGTGGATAATATCCCAGCACTAGGGAAGTAGAAGCAGAATTGAGTTCCAGGCCAGCTTGAGCTACATAGCAAGATCCTATCTCAAAATCAAAGAACAAAAGAGAGAAATAACAAGATAAAGTCAGTCTGCAGAGTTCAGTAACTCAAACTGTAATTATTAAAGAATGCATGCCCAGTGATCACTCTTCCTGAGGCAAGAAAGAGGGAAAGAACCACATTGTCCTGGTCTCAGAGTGGGCAAAGTCCCTTTAGAGGACCTGGGCCTCATAGCATGCCTGTGCTTACAGAAAGCTATGTTTTCAGTGAGCTCTGGGATGAAGCCATGCAGGATTGCCAGGAAAATGCCTCCCTCAGACACAGAGCTAGGAAGTTGCTCCCAGCAGTCCTAGTAGGGGAAATCCTACACCATCTTCCACGGGCTATTCCCCAAGACTTGAGCCCAAATAGCTCTGTTATTATATCCAAATTTCATGAAGGTGGAAGGAAACGGTATTGTTTGTTCTCCAGCTCTGTTGAACTTCTTAGTCCCATTTCTGTTCCTGTAAGTCTGTGTTCTCCTTACATTTACCCTCTCAGGAGGAGATGAAAGCTGTAAGGCCTTCGAGGTAGTGCAGGCCTGTAATCCCAGTGCTCAGGAGACAGAGGCAAGGGGATCGTGAGTTCAAGGAGAGCCTGGGCTACATATGGAGAACTTGAGAGAGGTGGGGAAGAGGGAGAAGAGGGAGGTGAATTATGCAGTTCTGCTTTCTGTGGTGGGAGGGCACAATGAGAAGTCAGCAAAAGAGGGAGCTGATCCTTGACACATACCAGGTCTGCCAGCGCCTTGATCTTGAACTTCTCAGATTCTAGAACTGTGAGGAATAAATTTATGTTGGTTAACTCGCTCCCACTCTGAGATTTTTGTTTTAGGAACCTCGACAGAATTAAGATGCACATGGGAAGGATGACTGTGATTGTGTTAATCTTCTCAAAGATACTATTTTAGGTGTAAACTTTTGGCAACTTACTCTCATTTAAAATTTAGTGTTTCAACTCAGTAAGAATTTATTTTTTTGAACACTTAACAAAGCACAGAACTCTCTGTTATGTGCTGTGGAGCATAAGAAGACAGGAAAACACACGTAGAGAGGCTGAAGACACAGCTCTCTGGTGCTGTGGACCTAGCATGCACAAGGCCCTGGGTTCAGTTATCAGCTCCACGAAACACATGTGCAATATGCACAGATATATATTACACAGAAGTAACAGTGTTTTTTTTTTAATTCCAATGCTGAACGAAATTATAAAGAAGGAGAGAAAGGGAAGGCAGTGGAGGAAATTATCAGGTCACGGTTCACTGTAGGAACTCCTAAATGCATGCAAAAGTCACGCTCAGAAGAACAGTGTTAGTTCATGTCCTGAGCACTTCAGAACAAAAGTCCGCACCACTGTTTCAACAAAGTAGATCTGACTCCAAATGTAAGAGGAAATGAATCGAATATTTTTATCAGCGAGGTCCCCAGTCCATACTTTTACCAAGTGGTTGTCAAAGCACTGAAGACCATCCTAACTTCCGCCCAAGGGAGGAAGACCTGCTCAGACCACATGGGCAGTTAGTACTGAGCCGGGACAGAAGACAGACTCTCACATTTGGGTGGCAACAGTACCAGTGTCATCTAAGATACTGGCTAACATGAAAATTCCAGGCTCTAGTCAAGACCTTCCCAGTCAGAGACTGAAGGAGGGGGTCCCAGAAATTTGTGCTGGACTAAGATTCTGGACAATCCTGAGGTATGCTGAAGGTAGAGACATCAGATATCACAATATGGAGAGCATTTTAGTCCAGACATGACCTCCTATCCCATGCCGATCCTCTACCTAAAAACTAAATTCAGTAACTTCTCTTTCCTGTTGTTGCTACGACTTTTTACATTTTTATTTATTCATTTTAATATAATGCTTATATTAATTTCTTTAAGAAATTCATACATGTATACAGTGTATTTTGTTCATGCTCACCTCCAACTCCTCCCAGATCTACCCCAACCTCTCCCAACTTTGTGGTCTCTCTTTTTTTTTTAAATTTTTTTATAGCCCACTGGTTCTAATTTGTGATGTCCATATATTCATGGGTGTGGGGCCACTGAGGGGAGTGTGGTGGACCAACCAGGGGCCAGACCCTTAACGAAAACCAACTCTTCTCCCTCCCTCAAAACTCATTAACCCATTAATAGTTCCTCAACTAGTCATAGGAACTGATGAGCCCTCTCTCCCTCTGTGTTGGGTGTTCACTAGCTTGGTTTCTGTAGGTCTTGTGCAGGCAAGAACAGTTGCTGTGAGTTCATTGGCCCCGTATTCCTGTCACATCCAGAAGACACTGTCTTCTCTGATCCCCTCTGACTGCTAGCTCTTACTGTCTTTGCGCTCTCTCTCTCTCTCTCTCTCTCTCTCTCTCTCTCTCTCTCTCTCTCTCTCTCTCTCTCTCTCTCTCTCCCTGTGTGGTTCCTGAGCCTTAGAGGGATGACGGGATTTGATACAGGTATCCCATATGTGGCAGAGCCCTCCACAGTCATTATTTATTATCTATACTTAGACCAGTTGTGAGTTTCTGCACTGACTGACCACCATTCTTCAGTGGGACATCTAATCCTGACTCTTCTCTGCAGCTCTTGTGAGAGTTCACTCAAACTTCTGAGAACAAAACAGAAAGCAAGCCTGTTTTCTTGCTCATTGTTCAGGACACTGGACTTTATTCCAGCCTTTATTCAACTGGGCCTGCATTGAATTATCTGAGAAGACCTCAGAGATCTTTTACTATTCCACCAACACATGGGCAAATCAACCACTCACAATGTGTCTATGCGCCCCCCCCCGATTTTTTTTGCATTTCTGTGATTTCATTACTGAAAAGAATTCATAGCCTTTGTAATCCCAAGCTCTGTGGACTTATAAGAGAAATACTAAAAATGTTATAAGCTCAAACCAATTTGGTAAACAAAAATAAAAATTCAACCAGGACACAAAATGCCGATGGCCCAAGTGTCTTATGATTAAAACATGACGTCTCGTTTTCGTGAGTTTTACAGCTAATTAGAAAGATTTATCAGCTTCCAGAAGGAGCCCCCTGGAGGAAAACAGCGCTGCACGAAGTGATTAATGATAACCAGTTTCCACACAGTGTGGAAAACTACCACACTCTAACTGCTCATGTATGAAGAAGAAGGACCAGTGTCTTGAAAGAGGCGGTATCAGGGCGAGGACACAATAAGACCACAAATGGTATTCATCTCCCTATGTCTTCCACACAGCCTTCAAAGACAAGTTCAGTCCGATCAGCCGCCCAAACCTTCCTGGCTAAGGGTTAATTTTTTTCTACAATGCAGTCACCATGGCCTGCAAAGGTAAGCATTGTGATTTAGGGGGCATCATGGTGGAAATCAAACAGGTTTCAGTCCTTTGTGGGGTGCTGGGAAGATTCATCTCTCTAAACCTTGGTTTTCTCATCCGTAAGAATGTGGAGAACACTATAAACACATGGATGTTTTGTTTTAAGAATTATATGAAATAGCACACATACAAATACTTGATTCCATTTTTAAATAAATGTCTAGAAAGTGGTGTTGTTATATAATCACATTGTGAGCGTTCAAATTTGGTTTATGTGTGATCATGTCACTAGCCAGAATGCAATTTCCTAGAGAATAAGGAATGTTTTAGTTGCTATACAGGAAAGAAAAAAAGAAGGTAAGAGAAAGGAAAGAGAAGAAAACATTCAGAACTTCCCGACCAATTGATTTCTGTGGAACTTCATTCTTTATTTCAGGCTTCTGTTCTTACGAGCCAATTTGACTTTACAAACGCTTCTGCCTTAGGAATAATGTAAGCTCCCAAAGTAATTTTTATTCAGATTTGGAGAAAGACAATGTGTAGGTGGTTTAGGCACATGGGGATGGGCAGAAAGAAAGGAGGCCCAGGAAAGCGTGTCTGCGCGGCAGACTGTGGCAGTCCTCCAAAGTCCTCTGAGCCCTGACCACTCACAGAAAGCTGGAAACCAATGTGAACCTTGATCCTGCTGTGGAAATCCTGGAGTGAAAGCAGAAAAGGGGTGGGTCCTTGGCTCTCTAAGGGGAAGCACATCTGGATCACTGTCCCCAGACATTAATCTCTCTTTCCTGTATTTACCCTCTGTCCAGAGAAGTCAGACATGGCCACTGTGTCATGTGTTATCGGTGTATTTGGTTTGGTTTTTATTCATGTGATTCTGTTTTGGCCGTTCCATGGAACTATCCCAACTCCTTGTTCAACTGGAAATAGCCATACCTTGCTTCCTCTATTTGATTCTTCAAAAATAGAGGCCACTTTAGCTTGATACCTAGTGTTAATTTAATTAATACCTAGTATCAATGCCCTCAATGAGCTGAGGATTCAGTCAACGGTCTCCTTAGAGCTAGTTAGAGCAAACCAAGAGAAGGCAGGAAAGGAGGGAGGGAAGGAGGGAGGGAGGGAGGGAGGGAGGGAGGGAGGGAGGGAGGGAGGAAGGGGAATGAACTTCAACAAGTTCTTCAACTTGGCATTCTTGGGGGCTCATAAAAACCCCAATTGCATTTCACTGACATACTGTTGCGGTCCTTCTTCACTTCCAGGGCAGCAGATTCATTTATTCATTTCATGTGTGAAATCCCAAATACTGAGTCATTGGCCACGTTAGTCCTTGCGCCCCTCACAGGCCATGAAATCAAATGGGCCTTGGTCCTATTTAACTTCACAAGTGCTGTCCCAGAGATGGAGTGAACAGAAACCGCTGGCCCACTTTATCATACCTTCCATCCATCCCTCCTCTCAGTAGTCCAACCATCAGAAGGGTCACTCTTGATTTTTACCAAGGCTAGAGGAGCCAGAATTCTGAATGTCTACATAGATGACTCTCAGTCAAACCTATTCTTTCTTGTCTTGCCCATTGCCTTGTCGTCAGGTCGGGTCAGTTCCCCAACAATTACCAGCATATCTAGGTAAAAGTCTAGACTATCCTGACTGCATGCATAATTCAGCTCATGTTAGACTCTGTGTTTGTATTCCCCATACCTCCTCCTAAATGTGATGCAGAAACCCTATCTCCCAGTGAAACTGTATAAGAAGCAGCGATGGGTAGGAAGGGCCCTGATGGGGAACTTCTCACTCTGTGACAAACAGGCTGGAAACTCAAACCCCAAAGGCAAGAGAGCCACAAAGAAAACAAAACCCTGATGCAGGAGGGACCCTAACAGCAACCAAGGTAGGAAAGCAGCGGGCTACAGCCTGCAGAGACCACCATAGCAACCAGGACTTGCCAACTCCCAGACAGCTTTTCCCTGGTTGGCCCATTTCTGACCTTATTTGCATGACCACGCCCAGCCAACCAAGGATCAGCTGACATAGCATAAATTTGGGCATTCTGGGACACAAGAACAGATGATGCTGTGGAGGACGAAGAGAAAACTGACACAGACAACCTCCCCAGCTCCCCATGCTGGGACTTCTGTCCCAGAGAGATCCCTTGAGCCAACCTCCGGGGCTCAGACAGCGGCTGCGGGAAAAGGGACTTGTTCCCACCTCAGCCACCAGAGACCTGCTGAGACAGACCTGCTCCTGCTACGTCTATCAGTGACCAACAGACTTGTTCTATGAGAGACTGTTCTCAGCTGACACCCCAAAGCTTTCTGGGAGTTTTTCAGCTGTCACACAATCTTTTCAGTCGGCAACCCAAAACTTGATGAGCAACGTGAGGCTGTAATACCTGCAACGTCTCAGCCAGGCTCCATCTTGTTGCCACCAAGGGGCTCAGAGTTCTTCCCTCCCCATTCGAAGAGTTATTCTTACGGGGCAAATAAACGGACCCTTGTTTCCTCCTTGCTGTCCTCCTCCTCCATTCTTGGAAGAGAGTGGACAAGAACCTGGCTAGAGGAAGGAGACAGTCTACTGATCACTTCAGCAGGGATTTTTGAGAAGTATTTTAAGATGAACTCAGAGAGGTGACAGTAGAGCCCCATAAAAGAAGTACCCTTATCAGAAAGGAAACCTTGCCCTCCCCTCCCCTCTGCCTGCCCCATCCCCTCCACCTTCCACACCCCCCACACCCCCAGCCCCACCCCTGCCCATCCTTTCTCCTTGTCTTTCCCTCGCATTTTCTATCTATGTACCCAAAGAAGTCCTTGTGTGAGCACAAAGCGGAAGAACCCAATCATGCTACAGCCCCAATCTTAACACCTGGACCTCCAGAGCTGCAAGAGTTAGGATTTGTTACGTAACCCCATTTGACCCATGGTACTCTGATACCATATCCCAAATGGACAGAGAGTTCATGACCACAGCCATGATTCCCTCACACTTAAGTATGGTATGGATGAACTCGACTCCAGAGCATCCCCGTGACACCTGGCCTGAAGACAGAGAGCAGCCATGGTCCTAGCCTGCAGCAGGAGTTTCTTCTAGTGAGCTTCCTTGCTTTCATAGTATAGCCTTAACCACTGATCACTCCGTTCAAGACGAAAAGTTCTGGGTTCTAGTTCATATGTCTAACAAGCCTGCTTCCGGGGATACTGTTCCAGCCACCAATCAAGAGAAAAGGTGTCAGCCGGGTTGTAGTGGCACACTCCTTTAATCCTAGCACTCGGGAGAGAGGTCTAGGCAGATCTCTGTGACTTTGAGGCCAGCCTGGTCTACAGAGCAAGATCCAGGACAGGCTCCAAAGCTACACAGAGAAACCCTGTCTCAAAAAAACAAAACAGAGAGAGAGAGAGAGAGAGAGAGAGAGAGAGAGAGAGAGAAGAGATGTCTTTTAGCTTGCCTTCTAGTGTTGTTATAAAATCATGACCAATGGCGTCTTGGGGAAGAAATGGCTTATTTCAGTTGTAGTCTATCATGAAGGGAAGGAAGCCAGGGCAAGGAGTCCAGGCAGGAGCGGAAGCTGAAGCCATGGAGGAAGACTGCTTCCTGGCTTGCTCCCCATGGCTTGAGACATTTTCTCAGTTGAGATTTCTCCTCCCAGATTATCCTAGCTTGTGTCCAGGGGACAAAAGCCAACCTAGCCAGCACCAGCCTGGTATGCTAAGAAGTCTGTTTCCAGGTAAACGGAAGAGGATGTGGGGGAGCCAGGGTCTTCCCAGCTTTGCCTGTCAGCATTCAAGCTCTATAGGATCTGAGCGTCTTTAGCATCTGCCATTTTACATGACAAAACGGGTACCATTATCCCAGTTTCCCAAATAAAGAGAAAAACAGCAGCTTGCCCAAAACTGTGTGGCCGATGGATAACAGCAATGTAATTTCCGTTACATATAATCTACTGAGTACTTACCATGTACTAAGTTACTAAGGGCTGTTCCAAACACTTTATGTGAGTGCACACATTTTCTAAACCTTCCAACCACCTATACAACAGGTTGTTGACCTCTCTATCAGTCTCGTTTCAGCGTTGAGAAATCCAAGTCTCTAAGAAGCCGGTACTTTGCTGAAGGGTGTCCTAGTGAACTGAGAAGTCAGGATTGGAAAAAAGCTTTCTTAAACGTGGACTTTTTGCCTAGAAAGAAAGGGTGAGAGTTATTTGGGGGTGTAAATTTGGAATCTCCAGCTAGCTCAGGAGCATGTCACTCTCAATAGATAAAACAGAGTGGTGTCCTGCCTGATAGTGGGATTCCATGTGATAACTCTCAGGCTGAGGACCTGGCTCCTGCTCCTGCCCTCCTCTGTTATGACAGGAGCTTGGCAGGTTCTTCAGGTGCCCCAGTTGTCCAGCTTGACTGAGGATAAAACTTCAGGCAGCCAGCACGCTAGGGAAGTACTCTAGTGCTGAGGTCTCCCCAGCCCTAAGCAATGAATCTGAATGCTCCCTGACTCAAACCAGGTCAGCCGTTACCTAGGGGATCACATAGGTAGATTTTACTTCTAAAGTAGAAGCAGCTTGTAATGTCGGGTAATCACAGTTAATTATCTTTTTAAAATTAACCCTGCTCTACACCAATGCAGTAGGTAAACGAGTTTGTTTGTTTTTTTTTTTTTTTTTTTAAAAAAAAAAAAAAAGCCTGCTAAATGAAGCCAGGCGGCAGTGGCGGCGCACGCCTGTAATCCCAGCACTCGGGAGGCAGAGCCAGGTGGATCTCTGTGAGTTCGAGGCCAGCCTGGGCTACAGAGCGAGATCCAGGACAGGCGCCAAAACTACACGGAGAAATCTTGTCTCGAAAAACCAAGAAAAAAAAAAGCCTGCTAAATGAAAGATTAAGAGCTGAAAGTGAAGACTGAAGTTACTCACAGGAGGAACGACCTGCCGCTGCAGATTCTTTTAAAGAAGTAGCGACGTTAGCACAGACATCTAACCATTTATTCGAAAGGATCACAGTGCACAAGTCCAGCACCCCTTCCTGCATGGACTGGGTGCACCTCACCATTTTGTTAGTTTTTTCTCCTTACAAAAGCCATGGTTTGGGCCTGACATTTTTGCTCTCCGAGTATAATTTGCACTGTACGGTTTATTGAAGGTTGTTATCTGGTCAGCAATTGCCACGATTTATTGCGTATACAACTGTCAAAAGACTGTTGCTAACCTTTCATTGTGACTTTTATGGTATCACGTGGGCAAATGAAGTACTTTCCTATGGGCCTGCCTCTCCACCTTCGGAATGCAAGTGGACGGGGAAGAGCGATTCCCTAGCCCCTGCCTCCGTCCCTATGCAGTCACACTCCAGTCCGCTACAGCTCTAGGCTGTCTTGACAGTTCTGTGGGGTAAACTTTGTGTTACAGAGAGAGAAGGACAGCTGAGGCCGCTCGATGGGTCATGGTGCTTGCAGGGCAAGCCTGCAGGCCTGAGTTCAGTCTCTCAAACTCACATAGAGGTGAACTGGGCTCCATAAAGGCTGCCCTCTGAGCTCCACGCATGTGTCCCATGCCACGCATCCCCACTATAATGAGAGTTAAACTGTAAAACACCAAAGCATAGAAAATGTACTAATCTTCCTGGAACTCTTTACAAGTTCTCAAAAGGGGGCCCACGAGCTCTGGTTTAATTGAGGTAGCAACAGGCAGACAAGGGAACTTCTCAGAGGCCTCTGGGCTGCTGTCAGAGGCACTATGAGTCCAGAGTCGCAAGGTGATGATGATGCTCGTACTTTCTCCCCCTCCAACCCACGCCTACCTTCGCTCGCTGAATCAGCAGGCGTCACATCTCCTTTTCCATCCATTCCCACGGGCTCACTCCCTTCTTTCCCTCTACAATAGCTGCCTGCTTCTAGCTCTTTCTAACCCCCTGAGTGATGGAGAGCTGCAGTTGTAACTTTGGGGATGTAATATCAAACTTTATCAATAGACATAGCCACGGCAGCATCATGGTCTTATGAACCAGAGGTCCCTCATTGGCTAACCTCCACAGTTTGATCCAACATCCCACCCCTCACTCCTATTTCTAGATCTGACATCAGTTCCAGTGTGATGAAACATTTAAGTCCCATGTCCAGGAGGCTCACATCCTCCCAGATTTCTGCCCAGAGCTGTAAAAGCTTTTGCTCAATAATTGTTTATTTTTTAGCTCAGAGTGATTGCCAACATCATTAAGACTGACAGGGCCCTGTCCACAGACCATTGCCACTCAGAGGAACAGCATCTGGCTCCATCTCATAGACAGAGGATCTCAGCCTCTACACAGACCCATCTGCACGTTCAGAAGAGTCCCCGGGGCATTCATGTGCACATTAAAATTTTAGAGGAGAGAATCCAGTCTAGAAATGTCTGTCATAATACAACATTAAATTCCTTCTTTTCAAATCCCAACTGTAAGACATCTTTACAAAATCAGAAAGAACTGCCACAGAAATATTTCTTAATATGTTCTCCTGAATTCAGTTAATTGAAAATAAAAACAAAGACGACTTTGCCCACACACTCAGGGAAGTTTAGAGTTTCTACTATCTCTGTAGTCAGAAGATTTCCTGTGCCCCGGCCCGCCGGTGGTTGGGACAAATCTCTCCCACTCGTGTCCCCCAAGTAAACACACAGAAGCTTATATTAATTATAACTGCATGGCCATGGCTCAAGCCTTTTGCTAGCTAGCTTTTATATTGTAAATTAGCCCATAACTATTCATCTATGTATCACCACATGTTCCGTGGCTTTACCTGCGTCCCATTACATGTTGCTCCTTGGGCAGCTTGCTGGCATCTCCCTGCCTTCTTCCTGTCTCTCTCTTTGAATTTCCCGCCTGCCTCTAAGCTGCCTTGCCATAGGCCAAACGGCTTTATTTATCCACCAATCAGAACAACACATATTTACAGTGTACAGAAAGACATTCCCCCATCACGTCTCTGTTTGGTAAGGGTTTAGTCTGGGTGTCTATACTTTAGCGTAGCTTGCATATTAATTAATATATAGAGCCGAATAACCTTGCAACTAATATTTCGCTACTTTGTGTTATAAAAATTTGGTTCCTTGATAGATTATTACTCTGTAACACAAGCTAGCCTGAAACTCACTAGCTAGTCCAGTCTAATCTCAGGTTCATGGCAGTACTCTTGGCTCAGCCTTCTGAGAACTGGGATGTGGAGACACCACATCCAGTTCCTTTTTATTTGGTTTAATTTTAAGATTAACACAAACAAATGAGTGTGTGATGTGTGTGTGATATATGTATGATGTATGTGTTTGATGTGTGTGATGTATGTGTTTGATGTGTGTGTGATGTGTGTATGTGATGTGTGTGTGATGTGTGTGTGTATATGTGTGTGTGTGTGTGTGTGTGTGTGTGTGTGTGTGTGTGTGAGAGAGAGAGAGAGAGAGAGAGAGAGAGAGAGAGAGAGAGAGAGAGGTGTGCAGAAGAGGCCATCCAATCCTCTGGAGCTATAGTTACATGATGTTGTAGGCCAGCCAATGTGAGTACTGAGAACCGAACTTGGGTCCTCTGGAAGAGCAATAAGCACTCTTCACTGCTAGGCTCTCTCCAGCCCCAGTTTATGTTGTATGTTTTGCAGTACTGCCAATTGAACCTAGGGCCTTGCACATGCTAGGTGAGCACTCTAAATCATATCCTTAGCCTGCAAACCATCTTTTTAATAGGAAAGAAAAGGATCCATATGAAGGCAGGAAGAGAACTAATGCCTGTAATTTGTCCTCTAACCTCCACATGAGGGCTGTGGCATGGCTGTGATTCCATAACACACAAACACAAAACAAATTAACGTTTTTTTAAAATGTTGTAGATTACCCCTTATACTTTCTGCACGGTATAACATTGACCTTGATTATCAACTTGGAATAGCCTAGAAAGCAAGCCCCTGAGTGGATCTGTGAGAGTGTTTCCAGGAAGGGTTAATGGAGGTAGGAAGATACCCTGAATGCAAATGGTACCATCGGATGGACTGGGATTCCAGACTGAACAAAAGGAAGAAAGTGGGTAAAGGTCTTTTATCTCTGCTTTCTGACCACGGACGCAGCTGGATTGGATGCTTCCCACTTCGGCTGCCCCAGCTGCAGCCACTTTTACCCCAGCCTTCACCACCTTGATGGACTCTCAGACAGTGAGCCAAAGTAAGCCCTCCTATCTTCGAGCTGCTTCTGTTGACTCTTTTATCAGAACAAGAGGAAAGCCACTAATATATACTCCTTTTATTTTATTTATCCATAATGTGGCAGTTTGAATGTAACTGGCCCCCATCATCTCATAGGGAGTGGCACTATTAGGAGGCGTGGCTTTGTTGGAGTAGGTGTGGCCTCGTTGGAGGAAGTGTGTCACTGTGGGGGCGGGCTTTGAGGTTTCCTATGCTCAGGACACCACCCATTGGGTCAATCGACTTCCTGTTGCCTGCAAGATGTAGCACTCTCAGCTCCAGCACCATGTCTGCCTGCACGCTGCCATAATCTCTATCACGATGATAAGGGACTGAACCTCTGAAACTGTAAGCCAGCCCCAATTAAACGTTTTCTTTCTAAGAGTTGCCATGGTCATGGTGTCTCTTCATAGCAATAAAAACCCCAACTAAGAACATAGTAAATGCATAAACATTAAAAATAATCCACAATTTATTTAATGAAGCATGAACATCCATTATTTAGGTTATTTTGGTCAGCTAATATGTCACTAGCATCCATTTCAATTTTTTTTTGTTTGCTAAGGCATTTTATATATGTGATGGGAGATGTGCATTTGTTATTCAGGGACTCAATTTAATCACTTACTTATAAAGAAATACATGTGTGGGGAAATTGTATATAATTGTATGCAGCTAAATGAATAAAGTAGAATTGTCATTTAAGTAATCTCTCTTGATAGTCATTGAGTGGGCTGGTCTATGCAAATATCATTACTTTTTGTATGATAGACGAATAAGCTGAATGTGTTCATTCTGGTCCTGGAGCTAACTTTTAACTCTCTTAGAATGTACGACAAATACTTGAAGAAGGCCAGTAACAAGTTTAAAAACCTAAATTAAAGCACAAACTTGATAAGGTCAAGTATAAATTACCTCAGGACTGGACTGAAGGCTGAAGCAACCTTCGCCTTGATAATAACCGAATTTGGAGAATAATCCATGCTGAGACAACATATAAAGCTGTTATCCCTCACTGATAACAGGATGGTGAGTCTTCCAAACAGGAACCACTTTTACTTACACATTACACCCCTTTGCTCCCCTGAAATCCTTTGCTGTTTGTTTTGTTTGTTTGAGACAGGGTCTCCACTATGTTAGACATGACTAACCTTAAACTCGTGATCCTCCTGCCTCAGCTTCACAAGTCCTGGGGTTACATTACAGATATGTGTCTCCAGAGTCTGGCTTACTGAGGTTCTTTGGCTTAAACTCAACAGAAGGGATTCTGGCTTCTGTAGGCAAATAAAAATGAACTAAACAGTATGACTATGGAATAGAGGATAACAGAACTCCTTGGCAAGGTGGTGGCTGTAATCAAGGGCTCATATTGCCTGCCTTTCGGAGTTTGGAACCTAACAGTGACAAGCCAAAAGGTCTAGATCTATGTAGTCCCCGGACCTTTCAGCTATTTTGATAGAATAAGTGAGCTTCATCTCAGTCGGAAAACAACACACTTCCCTGATATGGTCACTCCAGAGGAGGGAAACAGACCTTGGCTGACAGCCCTGTGGCCCCCAGGCATCTGAAAAGGACAGGGTTATTTCCAAATGGAAGAGAAAACCAACAGCTGAAAGAATAGACAGACTAGTGCTTAATTCATTCTGAGAACTGTCAAGAAAGCGGGAAATCAGGAAGTGCATGAATTAAAAGCAAAGATTTACTGAGAAGCACAGTTAATGACTCTAGAGGAAATAGGCCATGTTAACTAAAATAAACAAACGATTAACCTTGATAACAGGCTCTAAGAACTTTGCTGATGACCTCGGTCATCTCCTCTCTCTGCTAGCAGAGAAGTAACACATGGTTAACTTGAGTGTAGAGCCTCACTTCTCAGATTTTAATGTCCATATAAATCTCATCTGGGGATCTTGTTGAAGCCCAGGTTCTGATTCGGCAGGCCTGGCATGGGGCCCTAGATTCCTCACTTCTGCAAACTAAGGGTGGTGTTCACCATGCTGGTTCACAGACTCACACACACACACACACACACACACACACACACACACACCACACACACACACCACACACACACACACACACACACACACACACACACACACACTGCAGATCTGTGACTCTTCACGTACATTAAGCCATCCTTCATTACAACTGGACTACTCATCAGTATGTCCAGTAACAAGAGGCCACTAGCCTCCTGGCAACTTTTAGAAACACTTGATGGGCAAGGGGGTTGAAATCATCCACTCCAACGCAGTGTGCATTTCATTTATCCGAGTGATCTCATGGCTCTGAGCACAGACACTTCACAGACAATGCTTTTGTCTTATTATCCGAAAGCAAGCAGGAGGCCAATATTTCCTTCTCAAACTGCTGTTAGACTCAGAATTTTAATCAACCAACTTGCCTCCAGGCCTCCACAGGGGGCACCCTTTGTCAGCAGAGCTGAGGGAGGGCAGGCATTTCTCAATCAAAAGAACAAGGCAAAGCTCTGAGATTCCTCAATTGTATGCCTTCCAGGTAGAGCCCTGAGTTTATCCTCACCTCCCAGGATGACGAGCCCCGTCCTATGAGCATGGCTACCCAACTCTGTAGATGCCATGACTTTGCTTGGTCTGTACTCTATCACGGATGAACTGAATGGTAAGAAAACTTTGTGAATGACTTTCTCTTTTGGGAGAGAATTTGCCTGGATCTAAACGCAAGTCAGCACGCTTGTGCAGCAGGCATGGTACTGACCAAACCATCTGTCCAGCCCCCGGGAGATGATGCTGATACTCTTCTGGAAAGTAAAGTGAAGGGTGAAGGGGCCCCTTGCATTCTTGTTCTCTTTGTCAACAGCACATCTTGTCTCCCTGTCGAGGACCCAAAGACGAGACAGATAGCAGTGTTCCTATCAACGCAATACCCAACAAGCCTGTTTGGTTTGTCGGTCAGTTCAGAATTACAGTGTTCCAAAGAATGCTGACTTGATTGCACATTTGCCAGAAGGCCTAAATCAGATCAATGGAGCACTCTGACCATCTCCTGAGATTTCCAAACAGAGCAGCTAACAGAATCCGTGCCCCCACATAGATGCAGCTCCGCAGTGTCTGACTATTTCTCTAACACTGAAGATAAAAGTGAGTTCAAGGATTATCCAAAGACTTAGGACTCAGTTCCCACCAGCAGAAAGTCAAGGCAAGCACAGAAACCATCGGACGGTTATCTGTGAAGTAATACCTTCTTGCCCAGTGGCTGAGGAAAAGAAAGAAAAGGAGAAAAGAGAGTGACAGAGGCTTGGGAACCGGGGGCCCTCTCCTGAGCTGTGCTCAGACTGCTTTGTAAAGGGAAAACAATGCACAAAATAAGTTTGTTTATTGATTCTCAGCAATAATAATAATAATGACTGTCATTTTCAAAAGGATGAACACTGTCCACATCGTAAGCTCGAAGTTCCATTGATAAAATTGCGTGAGAATTCATTGATTAAAAGAGCATTGGTCCCTTCCATAATTACTATATCATGCAAGATAAGTGTGACAACGCACCAGACTCCAGGCTTCTATCTCTCCAGCAGTTTTTCTGAGGCCAGGTGCAGGCCTGCAGACTCGAGAGTTGTTATCTTCATCCCTTGCTTCCTATCTCATGTGGATAAAGCGGGCTCCAGACCCTGGCTATCAGGCCAGTCCCCTTCACGTGTGCACATTTCACAGCACTAGAGTCTGCATTCCTTCCCCAGTGCAACATCCTCTGAAGTAAATGGCCAGCTCTGCCCAAGGACACTGGGACATCCAGCCTGGAGCCCCACCACGGTCTGTATTTCCTCCCAACTCACACAGCTTGACCCTATCTCTAGTCGATGGGAAACCACTCCACAAGCCACAAAGGCATCCAGCAGCCAGGAAATAAACTTCTGCTGATCCCAAAGGTGACAGATCAGGCAGCTACAGAAGCTGTCCCATTCTTTGCTTAGGTATGCACCTAGCCTCCACTTCAAGGAAGGTGGTGGGAGAACCCCAGAAAAGATCTGAAAACCTACAGAAAACAAGCCAACCTTTTCTCTTTCCCTACTGGAACCAGCAGCCTCTTCCAGCAGCAGAAATGTTGAAAGAAAATGCTTCTCAGGCAACATCTTGAGCAATTCACCTCCTCACCACTATTCTTTGCCTGATAGGATTCATGTCAGTATTGGGGTTTTCTCCTCCCTGGTCTTTATAACCCTTTTGCAATGACTTTTCAAAACACATTCATCCATATCATCTTTACAGATTCTTATTCTAAAGAAGATAGCAAAGGAGAGGGTCTTACGTTAACAACCAGAAATAAGACCGTAGATGGATTCGGAGTGTCCTGTTCACGTTGGGATGTGTCAGCTCAGTCCATCTTTGTTCTTGCCATTGCTCTACATGAGTGTTGCAATTTCAGCTTCATACTTGGGCTAGATTTTATTCGGCGATGAGCCAAGTCACGTATGACAGTGGATGTCTCCAGACAGAGAAGCTGGGTGGCCAATTCCCTGGGTCCGGGAGGTGGAGAGAGGTGAATTTCTTACCCAAGGCCCACTTTTGAACTGTTTTGAGTTTTAAACCATGTGAATTTATTGCCTATTCAAAAATTTTAAGCAAAAATTTCCAAAGCGACTGTAGCGCTTTAGGGAACACCAAGGGAGCATGAAGAGGTGGCAGTGGAACTTTACAGGCGTAAATGAACATTAAAAGAAAATAATTTAGCGCCGGGCGGTGGTGGTGGCGCACGCCTTTAATCCCAGCACTCGGGAGGCAGAGCCAGGCGGATCTCTGTGAGTTTGAGGCCAGCCTGGGCTACAGAGTGAGATCCAGGACAGGCACCAAAACTACACAGAGAAACCCTGTCTCAAAAAAAAAAAAAAAAAAGAAAATAATTTAGGCATAAAGAGAAATAACATACACAAAAGCAGAAAATTTGATATTAAACTTCCTTTACCACCCTCACACTCAGTACACTGTTCAGAGAACAACATGTAGGAAGTCTTTTTTAAATATGTGTGCCTTTGTGAGGTTCCTTCACAGAGCAGAGAGTGTGGGATCATCTAGAAGGAGACTTACAGGAAGTTGTGCTTGTCTGATGTGGGTGCTGAGAACTGAACCCAGGTCCTCTGCATGAACAGCCAGTGCTCGTAACCACTGATCCTCCTCTCCAAGCCCCTTATTTGTTTGGGGTTTTTTTTTGGTTTTTCAAGACAGGGTTTCTCTGTGTAGCTTTGCACCTTTCCTGGAACTCACTCTGTAGACCAGGCTGGCCTCGAACTCACAGAGATCCGCCTGCCTCTGCCTCCCGAGTGCTGGGATTAAAGGCGTGCGCCACCACCGCCCAGCTCTGCTCCTTGTTTGCTTTTAAAAGTGCCACTCAAGGGATGCAGAATAATCACATTTTTGAAAACAGAAACTAGTGTAGTCAAGGATGATGTATACCTTTCCAGTCTAAGAAACACATGTTTCGTTCACTTTCAGGTCCAAGGAGTCGGCATGTGATGGCAAGGAGGTAGTGGTGAGGAGAGCCAGGCAGGGACACAGAAAGAAGATGCTGAAGGAGCTGTACCAGGACAGACAAGGTACCAGAGGATTTCCCCTGCCCTCCTCATCCTCATCAGTCAAAGTGTTGAGAAGGCTCCTCCAGTATGGCGACTGGAAACGTGCTGGCCGTCCTTGATAGATTCCTTGAAGGCTCTGGGGAAAGAAAGCCTGGGAATTCCAGTGCAGTTTTTTTTTTTTTTCTTCCAGGACTCCATTCCTCAGAAGCCGGCACCATGGGCCCCACAGCCAAGTTCTAAAACGGGCAGCACGAACTATTTTTCATGTATGACAGATCACTTGAGGTCGACCAGTAAAAGACCCTTTATGTGTATCAACAGGATTTCAGAACCATGACACGTCAACAGCTCGTTTGTCTTGGAGTGGAAGAGCAGCTCCCTGAGGGAGTGTTTGTGCTCCTCCTTGGAGATCGAGGCCAACAAGAGCTGGCAGGCCACCATCTTTGTTTTCAGCCGCTTGCTCTTCTGCAGGCCTACACCGTCAGCCCTGTGTGAAGAGCGAAATCAATAAGAAAAAAAACAACAACATCTTCTTGCTTGCAGGAGGCCAGCTCCAGACTGGTTCTTGGCTCTGGAGCAAGTATCTGTCAGTCAGGGTCAGGGAGGTTTCTGTTGCAATTCCTCGAGAAATCTCTTACACATTCGAACTGGGAATCTAGGAGAACTTTACAGACAGGGCCGTGGAAGCGGCAAGGTGCCAACGCTTTGCTTCGAGCAGCTTGAAGTGTGTGGCACATGCAGTGTAGAGGAGGTCGCGAACTGTGGCCCAAAACAAGAAGGTGAAACGGACTTGGGGCAGTGGCAAAGCTATCAACTGCTTTTCAGTAGGCCTTTATTTAGTATGGAAGCCAAGCTCTCCAGGCAAGGACACCATTTTGAAAGAAGTTAAAGTTTCCTTAAGAAGAACTGTGACATCTCCACAGGTCAGGAATGCCACAGCGAGTGAACCTCCCTGATTCTGAACAGATTTTTGTAACAGGGTCTCTCAGTGACTTTTCTGTTGCTGTGATAAGAATATCCTGACGGAAGCGATTTCAGAGAGAAAGTGTTTGTTTTGGCTCACACAGTTCAAGGATACACTCTGTCACGGTAGAGCAATCAAGGCAGCAGCAACTTGAGGTGGCTGGTTATATTGCACCCACAGTCAAGAGGCAGACAAATGAATGCTGTTATCCAACTCTCTTCTTCACTTACGCACTCCAAGGTCCAGGGACAGCCAGGGAATGTCATCACCCACAGCTGATGGGTGTTCTCACATCAATGATAAAACCCTACAGGCATCCTCGCAGGCTAGTCCCCCAGGTATTCTACCTCTAACCATCATACAGCACATTTTAAAATCCTTTATGATCCAGCCAGCAAGGCTCCTCCTGCTTCGTTTCTTCTCATCATCAACATTTAATTTCAAACACGCAACGACGTAACCATTAACTAAATGTGCTTTTCTAGAAACTGCTCCTTCCGCCTAGAACCCCTTCCTTCCGGGCCTCACTGTCCCACATCGTCTGGCAATGTCACATCTTCTTCAGTTTAGATTTTACCTTCTCTTGACCTGGTTCTCTCCCACATCCCTTTTTATAATGCAGGCTCAATTCTTCATCAGGTATGGCCTAGTCAATCGACCAGAAAAAGGTTGCCATTGGCAAGACGGTTTGTTCTCTACAGGTCTCAAAAGATGGATCATGGAACCATGAATGAATGCACACCAAAGCAAATCAGCCTGGAAGGGTAAATATGCAAAGAAAGAAAGAAGGGAAGGAAGGAAGTAAGGAAGAATGAAAAGAAGGAAGGAAGGAAAGAAGGATGGATGGAAAGAAAGAAAAATGGATGGATAGAAAGAAGGAAGGAAGAACAAAAGAAAGAAAGAAGGAAAGAAGCAAGGAAGGAATGAAGGAAGGTTGGCTTAGTTTGAAGAACTTAACTAGATTTTAGAATTTGGAAACTGGCTAGACGGTTCAATGGACAAAGCACACGCTATGTGAGTGTGAGAATTAAAGTTTGGATTCCCAGAACCCAGGTAAAAACCTGGCGGGTATGGCAACCTCCTATCCATGACCCTAGCACTCTAGAGGCAGAGATAGGCAATCCTTGGGGCAGGCTCACTAGCGAGACCCTCCAGAGTTGGTGAGCCCTTTGTTCGGTGAGAGACCTGTCTTAATAAATAAAGTGAAGGGTACTCAAAGAAGATATTTGAGGACTTTACACCCATATATAGAGGTGCCCACACACATGCACATACACACACACACCAAAAAAAAAAAAAATAAATTAAAATAAAATAAAAATAAAAAAATAAAAAGAATTTTAGCAGGTTCTGAGCTGTAGGTACTTTCTCTAGTTGCCTTATATTTGGCCATAGTGTGAGTAAGTGAGGGAAATGGTGGTCCAGGATGTCAGAGGAGGTGGAATGTTGTAGAGTACATATGAAAGACACACAAGCAAGGAACATAAATCTTTTTTTTTTGTTTTGTTTTTTGTTTTTCGAGACAGGGTTTCTCTGTGTAGCTTTGCGCCTCTCCTGGAACTCACTTGGTAGCCCAGGCTGGCCTCGAACTCACAGAGATCCGCCTGGCTCTGCCTCCCGAGTGCTGGGATTAAAGGCGTGCGCCACCACCACCCGGCGAACATAAATCTTCTAATCTCTAGGAACAGGCTAGTCTCAGGGAGAGTCAGATCTCTAAGGTCAGCAAAGGTCTGGAGGTCAAAATGTCAGAAGAGCGTGCTTGCTGCACTCTACTACAGTTGAACATGGTTAGCTGAGACTTTAGATCACCAGGAATGTGCCCTATGAAAGGAGTCAGCACACTTTGATTTTGTCTCCCACTTCTAATTTTTAGGCCATTACCTCACTGAGGACAGGGACTGCATCATTCATTGCTGAGAGATCAACTTGATAGGCTTCCAGGTCTAACTGGGGACCCACTGCTTTAGGTGACATTCCTTGCTGTAGGATTGAGCCTCCAGGCTACGTGAGCCCAGTGGAAGGGGATCATGTCTTCCCTCGACATTGCACAGCACCCATCTCTCCCTCCTTCTGCCCCTAGGGACCTGTTTATCATCGTGAAGGGTCTTTTCTTTTAGTTCTGAAAGCCAGATTTCAAGCAAAAACAAGGTTGCGCTGTTCTAAAGTTCTTGATCTGTTTCTCAAACGTGAAGCAAGAAAAAAAGAAAAGCTAACAAATTTGAGATCAAAAACATTTTTATTCATTTATTTTTCTCCCAAAGATAAGACTGCAGAATTAAATGTCAAGGGACCTTGTGACATTTCTGGCAGTAGTTCTGTGTGCAGCTTTTAACTAGTCAGCTTTAATCCAAGTTAGTAGGGAGTTCAGAAAAGGCTTTAGGCTAGTCCAGGCCTGGAAAGATGCTGCCATGAACTCTGCCAAATGCACATGGATATATAAATAAGGGAAGAAGAATTAAGATTGTTTTTGGCCCAACATTTTTAATAAATTAAGAAGATGAAACCTCAGATTCAATTAGAAATGTCCCCATATTCTGACTGACTCTATAATTTTTGTGTTGCTGCCCAGTACGAATTATGTAGTATTTTTCAATAGGAGGAGGAAAGGTATTATATTTTTATTTTAAAGAAATAAGAAAAGAGAGAAGACTTTTTTCCCTATATCCTGCGTTCAAACAGCAGTGGCCTGTGTACTTCAGTAGCATATTTTTCTTAGACACGACAACCTTATCATTTAAGTCCTGACTCCATGATATAACATATTCACTTATATAACAAATGAGGTGTGTTATATGGGGCAAAAAAAAAAAGCATTGCCCCAAAGCTAACCTTCTCAGCAACTTCAAGTCCTGCAGTGTTGTTTCATCCCCTTAGTAATTTGAGCATAAATTTCTTGTAATAAACTTGGAATCGCCTGATCCGGTCTCATGAGTATTGAGTCATGTCAAGTCCCTTTGCCAAAGACACATATCATGTAGGGAGAAAAATGCCACAGCATGAATCTTAAGAGTTACAGAGAAATATCCATACAAGATGTTTCCACTCCTCACATTAAGAATCATCATCTGGCCCTGGCCTTTACTTTGATACGGAGTGTCACCCAAAGGATATGTGCTGCAGATTTTGTTACTAGCGTGTGATACTCTGGGGGAGGTGGCTGAACATTTAAGCTACAGGGCTTCCTAACCAGAAGAAATTAAGTTACTGGGCATCCCCTTGAAAGAGATATTGGAACCCTGCCCCTCTCTCTCCCTGCTTCTGGACCCCTGTGAAGTGAACAGGTTCCCTTGGTCACACACTTCCTGCCATGATGCACTCCCAAGGCCCGGCCCTAGAGTGACTTGATCCCTTCTAAACATATCTTCAACCAAGCCCTTCCAATGCTTTCTAACTCAGATGCCTCCATAACCCAGAGGACTTCATCAACCTTCAGACTAGTGCTCTTCCCTCCCTGCCCCTACCTCTTCCTCCTCTACCTCATGCTTACCCTCTCCTCCTCTTCTTCATGTGTGGTGCTGGGGATGGAAGACTCAGGATCTACTACAATTGAGCAATCCTCCTGGCCTCAACATTCCCACCTCTGTTCCTAACTCCGATCTTCCTATCCCACTACATCCAGAGTGGTAATCAGGAGAAGCTTCACTGGCACTTTATTTTACTTTATGTGTTTATGCATAAATTTCATTTCTCCAAGGAGACTGCCTATTTCATTTGAGATGATTCGAACCCACGTGTGGAACTCCAACAAGCACCAATCACCAACAGACCAGCTTTAGAAGTGGTCTAAAAGAAAAGCTGAGCCAGGCGGTGGTGGTGCACGTTTTTAATCCCAGCACTCGGGAGGCAGAGGCAGGCAGACTTCAGAGTTCGAGGCCCAGCCTGGTCTACAGGTTGAGTTCCAGAACAGGCAGGGTACACAAGAAACTGTGTCTTGGGAAAATAAAATAAAATAAAATAAAATAAAATAAAATAAAATAAAATAAAATAAAATAAAATAAAATAAAATAAAATAAGAGAAGAGAAGAGAAAAGGAAAGAAAAGAAAAGAAAAAGAAAAAGAAAAGAAAAGAAAACAATGAAAAAAGATAAGCTGACACCAGCCCTGGCACACAGTGGTAGCTCTGGCATTTGGGAAGCTAGAACAGGAAGACCTTAAGTTCAGGGGCAACCTGGGCTACACAGTTAAATGAAGGCCACACTGAGGTACAAAGTGAGACCCTATCTCTGAAAGAAAAAAAGAAAAAAAGAAAAAAAGAAAAAAAAAAACCACTAGAGTAATACATACAACTGATACAGAGGAAGAATAACCCCATTAAAGACGGAGCAACTAGAATACTGACTTCTTGCTTCAACAGGAATCATGAAGCATGCCAGAGGGGGAAAAAAAATAAAAGAGAAATAGTTGTCACTATTCCCTCTAGGGCCGTGGTTTCGGTGGTGGGTGGGGGGAGAGCTTCTAAGCTTGAGACTCAAGGTATAACCCATGCATCCGATGAAAGACAAGCATCTGGCAAAAGACAAAACACTGCATTATTCAGAGCTAACACTGGAGCAATGGGCTGAGCCTTGATGAGAAGGTGTGGGAAAGGACTCTGCCAGGGAAAACAGAGCAAACAGGGCAAACTCACAAAGCTCCAAAGTTCCAGATGCCTGTGGACGGCAGGGAACATGAGAAGTCCATCAGATGCCTTGACTATCTGCCCATGGTTGAGCGGCTTTTGCAATAAAACATATAGCATTGTCATCCCAAATGGTCCAGAAGGCCACACACATGAAATGAATTAGTTTCAAGAGCCAAGGTGGTGTGGCTGATCTGACTGGAACGACACCACTGTCATCTGAGAAGGTGTCAGTAGTGATGACACAGACCAATAGCACTAAAGAGAAAGCAAAGTTTAGAAATAATCAATCTTCCAGGAGCAGGAGGGAAACACTCCCCATGCAGCATGGAGTTGCTCCCCACAAGGCAACCAGGACTCCCAAGGCTGGTATCAAATGATAACTGCTGCATCAGAAACACAAAATCTACTTTGTGTCCTGTCTGTAATTGTGGGTGTGTTGTCATGTCTGGTCCAGGTATGACACATCTGGGTGGTGATGGCCAACTCTACAGATTGATTCTAGTAAGTCTCTTCAGGGAATAGATCTCTATAGAATGACCTAGACAGTTCTATCAGCATCCACATTTGTTCCTTCCATTGGAAGCCACATGGGTGTCATTAATCTGACAGGGTAGCTTTCTGAATGGCAGATCAAGTTATACTGTCCAGCAACATCTAAACACTAAGTGAGAGCACAATTAAGATTATTGAGGATGGCACCGATCAAGGCTGTGAGGACAATCTTGAGTTCCACCTACTGAAGACGCTTCTCTTTCCTCTCCAGGGTTCGCCACTTGTGTGCATGTGGTCTTTGATATATATGGCCTCCTTTCCCACAAGGAAATGTTAGTCCCATCCCAATATCTTCCTTAACCAAACCCAGGTCAGGTTCAAGTGTGAGAAATGAGGAGACACCGAGTACAGGCCTCCATGCCAGTATGTAAGGCTTTATCCCGACTTTTGGTTTAAATAATGACAGCTGTTTCCAGCTCAAGAAGGAAAAAGAAAAGAAGAAAAGGGGAAGAAAGGTAGGAAGGAAAGGGAGGAAATTTCAACCACTCTGTTCTGCCAAAGGAAGAAGCATATGATGATATCCATTATAGCACTGTGAAGCCTTTTGTTTTTAGGGATCAGTTTCAATCAGCAGCTCTTACTCCACTACAAAGGGAAAAGTCCACTGAACTCTTACCTGGTTATCGCAGAAAGAGCAGAGTTTTCTAGGGGGTGGGGCCATGAGAACTTATTCTTTGCATCAGTTTCCCATTCTGTATTATCCCACCTACATCGGCACTGTGAGCTCAATGAAGAACAGTAGTACTACTGTAGTACTACAGTAGTAGTAGACTGTTAGGTCAAACCTGGGACCAACGGCTCACAGAGGTACCTACTAACAGAATGAATGCCTCGCCTAGTTCTTCTCCCAGGAGTTTGTTTCAAGGTATCTCCCTGACAGCCAAAGCTCCTTGGTGGCAAGAATCCATTGGGAAGTGTGGTGATATATTGTGTACCCTAATAAATTTATCTGGGGATCAGAGGACAGAGCCAGACACTACATTAGACATAGAGGCAAGACGGTGGTGGCACACAGCCTTAATCCTATCACTCACTTGGAGGCAGAGATCTGTCTAGATCTCTGTGAGTTCAAGGTCACACTGGAAACAGAGTCAGGCAGTGGTGACAAACGCCTTTAATCCCAGGAAATGATATGGCTGGGAGGAGAATGGTGTATAAGGCGTGAGGAGACAGGAACTAAGAGCAGTTCAACTGAGACCCTCAGGGGTGAGGACTCAGAGGCTTTCAGTCTGAGGATTCATGGAAACAGGATCAGCTGAAGAGTTGGCAAGGTGAGCTTGGCTGTGGCTTGTTCTGTTTCTCTGATCTTTCAGCTCTCACCCCGATATCTGGCTACAGGTTTTTAACTAAAAGACCATCTAAGATTTGTGTTACAGGGAAGAAAAACAACTTTTATTTACATCTCTGGCCTTTTTTAGGGGGGTGGCAGGAAAGACAGCCAGATGGGGCTGAGCCATACAGAGTCAAGTTGTTGCCATGTTTCTTTAAAATGCCACGTGCACCCTGCTACCTTAATTCCTAAGGAAGATGGCCAGAATCCTAATCATTCACCTAGTTTCTGCCTGCTTGATCATAATATTTTCCTTTTTCACGATCACTGTGTGTAAGTGTGACTGATCTATACAGGTGGACCTTCAGCCCACTCAGATTGTAGCTTAGTCTTGTCTCCAGTGTAATAGACGTGGAGCTAACCAGACCACTGAGGAAACCGCAAAGCCCACATCCCACCAGCCCTAATCACAGAAAATGAGGTGCAAAGACATGGAGACCACTTAGGCCTTGGGGCTCCGAGCCTACTTCTGGATATTGGACATGCAGTTACTACCTCACTCCTTGTCTTGGGTGTTTCTGTTGCTAGGAAGAGACATGATGACCACAGCAACTCTTACAAAGGAAGACATTTCATTGGGGCTGGCCTACAAGTTCAGAGGTTTAGTGCATTATGGCCATGGCGGTGCCCAGGTAGACATGATGCTGGAGAAGGAGCTAAGAATTCTACATCTGGATCAGCAGGCAGGACAGAAGACACTGGACCTGGCTTGAGCAGTAGAAACCCCAAAGCCCACCCCCAGTAACACACTTCCTCCAACAAGGACATACCTCCCCGAGCCAATGGGAGCCATTACTACTGAAACCACCACCCTCATCAACAGGCAATAAAGACTGCTCTGTGACCTGGTTGGCCCTGGAGGCTTATTAGCAATCCCTGTGGATTTCTTTCAAATCCTATTATTAGGCCAAAAAGCTCATCCTTTCCCAGTGAGCAACATCTCTGTCGGCATCCTACCCTCATCACCCAACTGTCAGAATTGTAAGGGGTCCAAGGCTTTGCTTTTTACAACCCAGTAAGTTAACGGCCAGTTTCATGGATTCTGGCAGAAGATATGAGCCTCCTGAGTCATGTACAAGGAATTTTATAATGCATGTCCAGCAAGCAGCATGATAATCAGTAGAAAATTAAGATGGTAGGGTCAATAGGTCCAAAGAGGTACTTGTACACACAGTGGGTTTTATTACAAAGGAAAATATGTGAACTTAGAATAGCCATTTCTTTATTTTTCTAAATCAAGTGTAGTAACCATGCTTTTACTCTGGGGAGAAGACACTATTTTCCAAGACTGTGTGCATACTTGACCTTTGTTCTGTGACTAGTAGGAGGAGCTCGAAGAAAACCTTCTCTTCCAGATTCCCAGCTCATTATGGTTTAGGTACATGCCTCACTTAGATAGACATAGAGAATGCAAGAGTTCTATGGAGAATTGCTCCTCAAAAATGTATGTTACAGAAAAATGCAAATAACAAAACCAACACTGGCCCTGCAACTCCCATTGTTTGCTGTTTGTTCTGAATGCACTCCACTTTGTAGTGAAATATTCAGTCCATGATTGACTGAATGATTGTTGTTTCATTTGTGAGACCAGATTTCACTATGAGCCCAAGCTGGCCTCAAACCCTTGATCCTCCTGTCTCAGCCTCAAGAATACTAGTATCATATCACACATCACAGGTATGTGTAGCTATAGGGGTTCCAGTCCACGAGTTATGAACATTAAGGGGCTCACAGATTTTAGCCTTTACTCAGTCCAATTCTGACCATTTTGACCCATTTCAACAATTTACAACTTGAATGCCCATCAAAGCACAACTTCAACATCACAAGTACCACTGACATTTCCCGTTTTCTTTTCTCCTTTTAATTTGCTTAACTTCACATACAGGCCCAGCTAATCTTCATGGATGACGACACTATGTGTTAGTTAAAACAGTTCTCCTGATAAACCCTTAGGAAGATTGAGGAGGACTGACTAAAGAGGAGGGAGGTCCTAAAGTTATAGGTTAAAATGTCAAAGTCGATTGTTCTCAAGGAATTCAGTTCATCGTGACTACGACATGATTAGCTTAGTAAGAATGTTCAAAGTCCACAACAAAAATATACCAAGCACATCCCAATATCCCAAGAAACTGGGGTATGAGTTACATAAAGGAGGACGGTGTACCTAACATTCATCTATTAAGCTCCATTTTGTTCTGTGACTCAGTCTTCTTAAGTGACTGCCATAACAACTAAACTCCATCCTAAGAGCCGTTCCACAATGGCTTATGAAGGAAGGGATAAAAGCCAAATTCCAGGTTGGCCTCAATTACATGTAAATGTCAATGTGCTTTTCCCACACAAGGAAACATATGCACGTCCTGAGGCAGGCCTCTTTTAAGGGAACAGTCAGGTTCTTTCTAAGTTTGTTCACCCCAAAGGACAGACAGGAATGTGCTGTTCCTCTGATTCTATGGCTAGATAGAATCACAGATATGTTTATCATTCCGTTATAATTCTTTACACTCTAGACTTTATGTGTGCAAACCACTCTGTTTTAGAGAACATCTCAATGTTTTAGCAAAGTACAAACAGCATCAGTCTAGTGTTATCGTGGCCGTGTGTATGTTCTGGATTAAGGCACTTTTTTTGTTTGGATTATAAACCACATTACTTGATAAATATCTGAGAAAAATGGGAGTGGGTGAGTTGGAACTGAATGTGAACTTCACTTATTCTATGAATACAATCCTAAGGGGGGAAATGCTTCTTGCAAGTGTTTAGTTTTCTAAGTATCTTTGTAATGGAGCAAAACCATATTCTTGCAAAAGTAAGTGCCAAGGTTTTCATTTTGGTGTAATTTATTCTCTTTTGGTCAGAAAGGTCAGCAATAAGGTCAACAGTTTCCTTGGTAACACCCACCTCCTTTCCATCCTTACCCTGCACTGATTTTTATTATGTTCAGCTTTATTTACAAAGGTTTTTGGTTTTTTTAACTGTAAGAACTGCCAGAAGTTTAGAGAGATGGCTCAATGGGTG